>NW_021163062.1:1212500-1322500 GCF_004324835.1 Dendronephthya gigantea | reverse complement strand
TAAATTAGGGATTAAATTTGAGTCTACTTCTAGTAAAGATTAAATCTACTTCATCTATCGATGAAGGTTCGTCTAATTCAGAATCAGCACTCACTCTCTAACAATGTCACTTACTAATGGCGTCCTTAAAATTATTTTGCAACAACAGGCTGCCTTTAAGATTTAAGTGAAATCCTCTGACATTTAAATGTGTGGACTTAATTTTTAAATTTGGTATAAAGTTCCATTCATTTTAATTTGAGCACACATATATATAGATTTAATCAATCTATTCTTTTCTCTTACCTTGCTTGATGCACACGAGTCATCTGATCTTATGATCTCCGAAACATTGATCTTGATATCGTAAAACTGTTCCTGAATAGATTGTGCAAGATTAGTTATACTATCGGCAACAGTCTTGGCGTTATCGTTTCGTAGTTTGTTAGTCTAAAGGGGCAGCAAGGTTTCTTACGCATAATTGGTTTTATAAAGTCTGCCATATCTTCAACACTGGCACAAGAAAATGACTTGACTGTAACACGGTTAGTCGCACTTGATATTTCCCGGCATTTTACATATTTTATGAGAGTCACCGATAATGACCGTGTTCCTTTTTGTTTTCTTCCCTCATTCTCAACTATTTCTGCGTTTTTCTCTGGTATTTCCTCATCCTCTATTTGCAAAGCAGAGTACTTGTTTTGTAGACGTGAGGGCTGACAAGGAGGACTGCATACATTTGCGGATTTTGAGGGAGTTGTGCGCCAAGAATTAGATGCTTGGCCCATTTGGTTGGTTTCTTTTGTGTTCGATGGATTGTTTGCTTTAGGTTAAATAAATGATTGATCTTCGTTTAGCAATCTGATAGCTGTTAATAAACTGGCTTTGTCAATTTCAGCGGCTGTTAGTTTCGTATTCAAATCAGTCACAACGCTTTTATAGCCATTTTGTTCTTCTTTAATTGTTTCAGTAAGGCATTTTTCCACCATAGACATGATCGTTGTAAATTGAGTTTCCGCGGGTTTAGAGTGAATTTAAAAGTTTATTTAGGACAATTGATGATTCGCTTTGATGCCTTTCGAAATGGTACGTCAGCAAGTCCAACCATCTTGAAACATCCCGGAGATAAAATTCTTCGTAGTTTTGTCCATATTAGTCGACTCACAAAGAAAATAATTCGTCTGTATTGTAAAATTGTAGAATTGTTCGTATATTGAGCAATTCCGCAACACCTAGATTCGTTTTCCAAGGTAATCATTGCTCTAATCGGTATGGAATCTTTCTATATTCCTCAATCATAGGTTCTTCTAACAATGCGCTTCCATATCCATAAAATCGAATAGTGATATTGTCCGTTTTTATCTGCTTACAACCGCCGCGAGGGACAGACCATTTTCTTTTTACATGTAATACATTTTCGAAAAGCTGTTCGACAAGTCAATAGTGAGAAAAAAGATGCCAAAATAGTAAATCCGCTAGTAGCTGCAAATAGTGGGAAGTTCAAGTGGCAAAAAGATCCTGATCAGTGGCGTAGACAGCACCTCGGTGAAGGTCCTGGTCATCGAGCACCAAAGGTGCGAGCATCCTAGGGGGGTCTGGGGGCATGCTCCCCCAGAAAATTTTTGATATCTGGAAGCCTGGAAACAGCATTTGCGGCGTTCTGGGGGCAGTATCAACAAAAAATTTGCCCTAACCCTGCATTTCTGATAGACCATAAATGGCTCAGAGAATAAAGCTTTTGCACTGTAGAAGTCAAATAGACAACGCTCATCATAGCCAGAAAGTAAAAGAGTTGCATAATTGCATTTCTGTATTGCTGCAACTAAATATGCCATCTTACTCCTCTTTATTTTCAAATTTACACACACTTAGCGCAAATTGGCTCACGATTGACAAAGACGATGTCACCTTGTTTTTCATATCATTAACGAGAAGAAAAACAGAGAACAATGAAACGTACAATAGTGCACAATGCACTAGTGACTGCTCATAACATGATGAAAAGTAAGAATATAGATAATATCTAATACAGTATCAGTATGAACAGAATGGTAAACGCAAAAGAAGTAAGAAGTCACTAAGAACTATTAAACACATTACACATATGTATATTGCAGTGAAAAGGTGCAACTATGCAAGGGTGCACAAAAGACCACTCATACATGATGAATGAATATTTATTGGGGTCACCACACCTTAAGTGTGGGTATCTCCCCATTAAGAGAAAAAATATATAAGATTTTATATGTTTTTAATACTTTCTTAAACACATAGGTTACAATGAAAAGGTGCAAGAGTGCACAAAGGACTGCTCATACATGAATTTAAAGTAAATATTCAATTCAATATGAACAGGGATGGCCCATTATTTATATATTGGGGTCACCACACTTGTGGATATCTCCCCTAGAACCAATTTAGAGGACCTTCCTGAAAAGCACTATTGGTGATGGAAGCTTTCCTCTGTAAAGATTTTTTATTATTATTATAATTAGAAGAATATATTTTTATGATTTTAATATTTTCTTTAACCATATATTACATGAAGTGAAAAGGTGCAAGAGTGCACAAAAAACTGCTCATAACTCATAAGCAATTAATGAATGAATAGTAACTATTCAATACAGTGTGAACAGATGGCCCATGGGGTCACCACACCAGCAGTGAATATCTCCCCTTGGACCAATTAAATGTATATACAAATAATTTTTTTAAGTTTTAATATTTTATATAACAGGCTATTACAATAAGGTGCAAGAGTGCACAAAGGACTGCTCATGATGAATGAATTATAAAAATTGAACCCATTTAACAGGGATGAACTAGTAATGAAATAGTTATACTTACATTCAACAGCTAATGTCTCTTATACTTAACCTGTCTACTATTTGTAAAGAAAGGCAAGTCTCCTTGGCTTCTCCACAAACTTCTCCACAACTTCACTATGTAGCACATTGGCATCTTCTTTTTCTTTTAGAATGTCTCTATGGATTGAAATCCTACAAAGAGAACTAAGGCGCCCTTGACTCATTCTATTTCTCAAATAGGTCTTTACCCTTTTCAAGCAGGAAAATGACCTTTCAACAGAAGCACTAGTTACTGACAAGACAACATTCATTTTCATTAATTTGACAGCTTCAGGAATACTAGATTGGAGATTAAACTTAAAAATATAGGTTAGTAATTCATTACATGTGTCTTTATGAAAATCCTGATCCCTGTAAATAAAAGAAAGTTGGCTCTCAAGCATGGAGATATCATAAAGGGGCCCATACATCTCTTTTAGTAAATTAATTTTCTCAGGTGGTACCACCCCACCCCAAGATGCAAATTTTTTTGGATTGACAAGATCTAAAAATGCATATTGTTTCATATCCTGAAACCTCTCTCATCATACTAACAATGGAGTCGATAATCTCAAAATAAATTTGCTTATGGTTGTGTCTTTTCTCAAGTCTGCTTTCTGGTGGGCCCAATATATCTACTGCTTCTTGGTATAATTCAGAAAATTTATCATCACTACGAAGAGAAGAAACAAAGGTTACAAAACGCTGAATTCTTACCATACCATAGTTAAAGTCAGTTTGTTGGCCTTGCAGAATTTCATATAGGATTGATGATTGTTGGAAAATCTGTTGAAAAACACAGACCAAAAAGCAAAACAAAAAACTACTAATATTATGTAGCAAACCATGTATCTTTCCCAATGATTCTCCATCCCAGCTCCCAGGCTCATCCACTTCTCCAAGAAAAATGTCATGAAGTTTCTGGTAATTTCTATGCAAGACACTTATCACACGAGATCGATAGTACCACCTAGTATCACCAGGGCTGGGGAACTCTATTTGATGAGAATTAAGAAAGGCTTTTCTTTGAGGGGCATTACTAGTAAAAGTACAAAATGCTCTATATCAACAAAGAAAACTTTAACAGGGGCTATAGATGAGGCAGACTGACACAAAACTAGATTTAATCTGTGAGCTGCACAATGAACAAAGTATGCAAAAGGATATTCTTGACGCACTCGAACCTGGACACCACTAACATGACCAGACATAACAGCAGCACCATCATAGGTTTGCATCACTAATTTATCCTTGATGTTGGAATGGGGACTAAGCTTATCCTTCACAAACTGGGATATGGCAGCAGCATCTCTCTTTGTGCTGACATCTCCAAATCCCAATTGTCTTTCTACTATCTCACAACCTTTATCCATACGGACTATCATGCTTACCTGTTCCTTAGTTGAGACATCAGAAGTTTCATCAACCTGCACACTGATGAAGGTACACTCGTTAATCTCCTTAAAAATAGTATCTTCAATAATGGAATCAAGGCAACAGATTAAATCATTTTGTATTTCAGGAGAGACCCCAGTGAAACGTGAATCTCCACCCTGACCAGATTCAGCTAGTCTGCCATGCAATCGTCGTTCAAATACAGAATCTAACTTAGCATAGGACTCGAGTAACTCCCTGTAATTACCGCGGTTCAAGCTATCTTCAGATTCATCATGGCCTCTAAACGCCAACTCCTGTTTGGATAAATACAAAACAGCCTCGGTTATGGTTTTTAAAATTTCTCTGTTTTGCCTTACCTCCTCATTGTGGCGTTGTATCTCGTCTCTTCTTGCTTGGGAGATAAGAGAATCCACTCGAGCACCGGAACCGTACGTCTTCCAGGTCTTGAAAGCAGCCATGTGTGACTTCGCCTTTTCATGCTTTTTGCAATCAGAGAGGAAGCCATGCATGTCGCTATAACCATTCTTGCTCCAAGTCGGCGACTTTCCAGGGCAAAAAAAAGACACGGCCAGCAAAATAATCTCTTTAACTCTGTGCTGCCACAAAGCCAATCCTTCTTTTCATACCAAGCCATTTGAAAAGATCTCCCTCTCGCACTAATACTCAAATTCGGCATTGGCCTTTGCTTAACAATAACATTTTGTTCCGCGGTTGCTCGAACAGAAAATGATTTTTTTAACAAAGAATTTATGATATCAGCTTCAGTTGAAGCTAGATTCGTCACGCTTGCTGAAGCCATTACAAAAACACTCGCTCAAAGACAATAACTATGCAAACTACGCTCAAGTGTGTGTACTCACGCGGAAACCTCGCAAGAAAAGGCAATACAATATGCAGCTCCTGCCTTGTCGAGATAGCAGGAGTGCGGAGTTGTAACCAGCCAATTATGAGTGAGTAAGAGGCCATTTATCCAATCAGAATTGAGTATTTTCTTCTATAGAATATTATAGCAGCTCCTGCCTTGGCAAAATAGCAGGAGTGAGCCATTGATCTATATATATATATATATATATATATATATATATATATATATATATATATATATATATATATATATATATATATATATATACATATATATATATATATATATATATATATATATATATATATATATATATATATATATATATAATATATATGTCATATATTAGCCTCCTCCGCAGGCATCTCTTATGCATTTATATTAGGCATTTATATTTGGCCTGGGTTAGCTGTGTCGGGGAGTGAGAAAAAAAATTTGCGTGAGATGCCTGCCATAAATCGCACAAAATGGACGTGTCGCTGTACCTCGTGGACTTGTCGCTGTACCCCGGGTCCCCTAAGTAGGTTTTGCACTGTAATTATATATTCACGATTGTCCTTCAATGCGAAGGAGTGAAAGGAGTTCGAAAGGAGCGAAGCTTTGGAAATGTCTTTTAATCCAGTATACAACTTAACATTCTTTGTCGATCGGCAGCAAAGATTAATGCAGTGTTGTAATGGATGTGAAAAGGAGACTTGGCTGTAGGCTGAATAATGCGCATAATATAAACGTTCTTTGCCGCGGATATTGAATCAACTATTAAATATACAGGCTACAGCGTGTATTGATGTTTGTGTCATGCACTATTGTCTATTGAATATTTACATTCATTAAATCAAACTGACATCGTAACACGATTACCGTTTTACTGTTTCACCCTTCTGAATACTAATGTGCGTGGTATATGGCATTTACCCTCAGTGCTTGCCTTGTGTGATATTTTCTGTGTGGATTTAATACAGCACTTAAATGCTCATCTGAGCTGGTCCCATAAATTAATTTTTCTGTACATGAAGGGCCAACTTACTTAAATATTGTTGCTTTATAGTCAATGACAATCCTACTTCTACACATCATGCTTTCAAAACCAAAGTTAAAGAAATAATTAAAAAGGAAGTAGGCTTTGTCCAAGCAAAGCAACTTGCTAGTGATATCTTTATATCAGTCTTATAGAGAAGGGGTTACCAGTCAATACCAGAATGCAAGAGACTATCAAAAACAACTGTTTTAAAACTGAACCCTTCATTGTTAGGAATTGTCATATGTGGGAAAAGTTGACCAAATTCGATCTAACTTCTATGCTGTGCAATCTTTTAAATTTCTTATAAGTTACACATATTTATTTTTGGTTCCCTTCCATTAGATTCTACTGTTATGAGGGTGTTACTCTGACCGAGCTGAATTTGAATATGTTTATAGAATTGGATCTGGCCAGATATTACTCTGATTTGCTTTTTGTAATACATTTGTAGATATGCCAGTTCCTATAAATTATATATATACATAAGAAATTTTTATTTGCCATTTTATTAATGAACTAGCAGGAGTGTTTTATTAAGCATAAGGCCTGGTTTTCACTTCAATCATATCCTAGTTAACTTTAGTAATTAGTAGCATTTTTATATAGATAGTTATAATGTAGAAAGTGATAATAATAATATTCCACATCTTACAACATCCTCAATAATATGCTGCACAAAGCTATATCCAGGTTAAATTAATATAATCTTTGGTTTATGTAACTTTGTTTATGCACTATATAACGTACCTATAATCTTTCCCATTTGATTTCCATATTGAATGTATTGTTATAGATGATAGACCTAATGAAAGCATGTTGTCAATGTTTGACTAATTACAAATATCTAACCCTGAACCTGGTAGGACTTTATTATGCAAATATTTTTGACAGTATGTCTTTGTCATTAAATCAAGACATAGCACCTAAACTTTATCCCCATAATTTAGAGTATACACAAACAAGATTTGGGTGTTGCATGCAATGTATTGACACAGGAGAAGGAGGCATACATCTATGATCTAGCAATACATTCGAGTGATTCGACGAACATCAATCCCACATTTATTGCAGCTTCCCGAGAACTATTCGCTTGAATTAAAACTTATATTCCTTCGTCTTCACAGTGTGCGTTAAAACCGTGCGTGTTTAATGGGTCAAACACAGGCAAATTCGACATTTTCCCGATAACATTTGCTGGATTTCGCCTATTATGCACAGCCATGTTGTGATGTTGACAAAACTTGACATGCGAAATAATATTTTTATATGGATAAAATCGATATCAAAAGAATCAAATTGTATTCTACAGACTACATACTTCACGGATTATCATGTTACAATTACAGAACACTTTTATTCGTTCTTTAATAAACCACAAAATTTTACGCAAATTTGTTGCAATATGCTTTCACTCCTTTTCACTCCCGCCTATACACAGTATGATTTTGTCGTTTTTTTCTAAAATTAGCATGCGCGAGCTGGTATGCGCAGTGCAAATTCTTGTGTCGATTTATGGCAGGCATCTCTCCCACTTTTTTCTCCGCCTTCCCCGACACAGCCAACCCAGGCCAAATATAAATGCCTAATATAAATGCATAAGAGATGCCTGCGGAGGAGGCTAGTCATATATGTTATTAGGCCTGAAGCATCAATGCGTGGGATCGATTATATTTGCGGGCGCGAGCTTCCGAGTGGTAACTGTTGCTAGAAACGAATCGAAAAATATAATTGCGGAATTTATAAGGCTTAGGCTTCAAAAATATTTCATAAACTTTTTTGGAGTGGTTTTTTCAAAATTTTGGGGAAATTTTTAGTCCTGCTGGGCAGGACGAGCAGGACCGGTAGCTACGCCACTGATCCTGATTTATTTCAAATCAGGATCACCTTGCCGCTTAAACTTCCCACTATTTGCGGCGATTAGCGGATTTACTATCTTGGCAGTTATCACAAAATTGTATGCCATAGCTTGCAGGAATATGATTCTCAATTAGTTTGATTCGGAGCTCCAAAACACACGTCGATCTGTATGCGTGCTACGTTTTTCGAGGCACGGCCTATGGCAACTCCTCCACGAGGCACCAATAAACCGTTCTTTTGACGCTGTTCGATTAAGTTTAGGTGTAATTCTGGTTTAATTTTATTAATATCGCTGCTATTTCACCGTTTAACAAGATGTGGTTGTATATGGTCGTGTATGAGCGAATTCCAAAGTGTAAGACAAAGTGGAAGTCGTGCTCGTGTGTAACATAACAAGACACTCCGTGGAGCGTTTAGTCGCAGGGGTATTAATGATATAGGCTTTTCGTAACTGATAATATGGTGCAAAAATTTCTGGTTGCTGATCACAGGCGGCCCAATCACGGGTAGAGTGGTGTACTAATACTATATAGATGTAGTAATACTATATGTACAATATATTAAACATTATATAATTCTGTCTGTGATGTATATATTTCAAATAGAATTTATCTACATGTACCTACCACTACAGAGCGTGAGTTTCGACGGAACACAGCAGGAATAAAATGAGAAGACCCAAGGTACATGTAGATAAATTATATTTGAAATATATACATCACAGACAGAATTATATAATGTTTAATATATTGTACATATAGTATTACTATATCTATAGTTTTAGTAAACCACTCTACCCGCGATTGGGCCGCCTGTGTGCTGATTGGCTAAAAAGGAGTGCAATTACCTATACAAATTGCAACTGGGACTGGGAGCAGAACTAGAACAGTCAACAGAGCCTGGGAACGAATATCTGAATTTTTCACATTTTGTTTTGAAAGTTTTGGAGGAAATTAATAAGTTGAGAATGCAACGAGCATATCATAAAAAAGACAATGCTTAAGTAGCGAAGGTAAGAGTGCAAATTTTTTCATCTATATTTTTCAGTCCGGGAAGTAAACAAATGCTTTGTTTACATTTCGAACTGCTGTATTTGTAAAATATGATATACTAACTGCATATCTTACACTGTTCTGGTTTGCTATGCTTGTAAATGAATATAAACCAGAGTTTTAATTCTGAAGAAGTTCAAAAGATGCGAAATTTGGGCAATGTTTATATTACGAGTCTCGCTTTTATTATAAGCAGAACCGATGCGCAGACCAGACTGTAGATCATCTTTTGGTTTCTGATGCAAATATAGTTAAAGATGTACAGTGAGTATTTTAAAGACTAGAAATCAGTCTTTAAAAACTCACTTGTGCTTGTTTATCCGTAATTGCACTCGAAACCATGCTATTACCTATACTAACACATTTTGACAGTGGTAGAGGTGATTGGGCAAATATATTATTTTGAGTGTCATTGGAATTAGGGATGGGATGGATAGGTTTATTGGGAGATGTGCACCGCCCCGAAGCCGGAGAGGATACTAATTTTCATGATCAAGAACATGACAAAATGACTATGTACAGCAATTTGCAAAATAGCGTAAGGGAACCCGACAGATACAACTCAGCACCAGAGCTCAGGTTTTGAAGGTGAGCGTGGGGTGGGGGGGGGTGAACCAGTAGTTCCCAAGCTTGGGCAGAAATTAACAGTACGATGAACATTTGTATTTAAGTGTCAGCCGATTTCCCTGTTTCGTTTTTATGAAGAGTACCCTGTGCCCTGACTGTGATACAGTTGCCTTACATTCTAACATGAGCTTAACAGAAGTCACAAGCATGTAAATGCAGCCCTTGCACTATTGACAGTGAGTATTGTGTTTCATTTAATATGGTATCTTGACCTTGAAAAGTTGAAAGAGGTGTCAGACTTGTAAACCTGTATTATTCCAGTCATAGTGCAGCCACAGTAACAGACTCGACTTGTAAACCTGTAATATTCCAGTCATTGGAGCCACAGTAACAAAGTTTAAATTTCACACGTAGTGATTAATGATGATCACTGTGGTTGTATTTCGGTCTTACACTCTTGCCGTCTTGTTAGGCTACACCATGACAGTGACAGTATTATCAATATCCTTAACAGTATTATTTGCAAAAGTAATAGAGAAAAGCATCCAAATAAACGGCAGTTTGCGCAAGCCAAATGCTGCCGAGATGACAGTTTAATTAATGTTTAATATCAATACCCGTAACAGTATTATTTGCAGCAAGAGCCACAAAGAAAAGCAACCAAATAAACAGCAGTTTGTGCGAGCCAAGTGACAGTATTATCAATATCCTTAACAGTATTATTTGCAGCAAGAGTAATACAGAAAAGCATCCAAATAAACGGCAGTTTGCGCAAGCCAAATGCTGCCGAGATGACAGTATTATCAATGTTTAATATTAATATCAATACCCGTAACAGTATTTATATTTGCAGCAAGAGCCACAGAGAAAAGCATCCAAATAAACAGCAGTTTGCGCGAGCCAAATGTTGCCGTTCCAAAGTTCTTTGTAAAATTGAACTTTTTGTCCTTTATTTCAAGTTGAAATTGATGCTAATTTGTAATTGAAATTGATGCTAAACTCGCTCGTTGTAAGCGGCCATCTTGAATACAGCGCGAATACGAATGACGTAATTTGAAATTTTGTGGCTAAAGATCCGAGATCCGACAAAAATGCGAGGCGAAACCTTAAGTCGCTGCGGGCTACGCCCCAGCGACTAATTAAGCTGTTTATTTACATTTTTTAAAGTTTCTATATACACCTCAGAGAAATAACCTACTTAGATAGATTAGACGATTTTAAGAACATTTACAATATATTTGATAACACGAAAATTTGATCTTCATGTACTTCTCGGGCATCAAAGTTGGCTTTTTTCGTGTTTGACCGTTAGGTGCTGTGAGTGGGAACTAGTTGCCTTTTCACCGGAAGTGAGGTACATTGGAGAACACGCTAATTTTGTAAACAAGAAACACGCTTTAAAATATAGAAATATTGCCGTATTTTGTCATGTTTAAAGCAGTTTTAAATCGTAATTCGTTTAAAAGAAGTTATCAGGGATTAATTTACTGTACTTTTTTTTTTGGTTTCAGTCAATATGTAAGCTTCGTGACGTAAAAAATGAGCTACCTACCTTATGTAATTATTATATATTATTGCACCACTGGCGTTCAAATTATCACGCATATTTGGGCTGCCTATGTTTATACCTAAATGAGTTTTTACCATGTTTTATGCGCTGCCTTTCATGCGCTCCAGCTAGTCCTTTACCCACAAGTAAGCATTGCATACCTATTTTTATAATAGCGGTTGAGTAGATTGAGATGCAAATCCTGACGGGGTATTTAAAGTGCCTATATCAACCTCAGGGAAATAACCTGTTTATATAGATCAGACGGTTTTAAGAACATTTGCAATATATTTGATAAGACGAAAAATTTGATCTTTATGTACTTTTCGGGCTTCAAAGTTGGCTTTTTTCGTGTTTGACCGTGAGGTGCTGTGAGTGGGAACTAGTTGCCCTTTTTCACCTGAAGTGACGTACATTGGAGAACACGCTAATTTTGTAAACAAGAAACACGCTGTAAAATATAGAAATATTGCGGTAATAAAGTGCAAAATCTTGTAGTATATAAACTTTTTGGTTCGTTTTTTGCTAAAACGACGTCGTCAAGTTTTTCCGACAACTTAGACAGCCAACTTGATTCGGATATTAATTTCATCACAGATTATGTATTGCCAATATTGGAAGTTGAAGACGATGCGATACTGTTGCTTCAAGAGACAGTACGCCTACCGATGACAGTTTATATCAACTTCTTTTTCCGGTGAAAAAAGGGCAACTAGTTCCCACTCACAGCACCTCACGGTCAAACACGAAAAAAGCCAACTTTGAGGCCCGAAAATTACATGAAGATCAAATTTTCGTCTTTTCAAGTATATCGCAAATGTTCTTAAAATCGTCTAATCTATCTAAGTAGGTTATTTCCTTAAGGTTGATATAGGCACTTTAACCGTAAAAGTCTGTGCTTTTAAAGCACAGCGTGCTGTTTAAATATCGAACAACACTGTGGTTCTCAAGGCTTCTAAATGAGTATGAACTTGTAGTTTATGTTTAGAAGCTTTGTATTGAAAAAAGTGGCACGTGCGCGGGACGCCGGACTAACGCCAGAACAGGAGTCTTATTTTGATAATAATCCTATCCGCCAAATTACCTGTTGACTTGCATGATTTTTGTGGAACAATTCATTAAAAAAATAACCCAATAATTTATTGAATCTCTAATCACCTATTCATATTCGTTGTGTTAATCGAACATTGCATATTGGGCGAACCTGGAAACTTGTATACACTTTTTAAAGTACCGTATTCTCATTAGTATTCTATTGATACTAATTCAAAACATCTATTTTGTTCTCCTTTGTATGGGGTTAAATGCATTTTAGTTACGCGGGAGATAAGGAAACTGTAGTCAACTGCGGTTGACTGTCAACTGTCCGACACCCGTCAACTGGACACAATTGTCAATTATTGTCTAATTAGTTCAGTTATATAAAAACGTTCATATGACTGTTCATATGACTTTATGCACACACCTGTATAATCAATGGCAACACTATTATTGTAATAAAAGTGTTTTACAATCGAAGTAGCTATTAGCTGCGTCAATAATTGTCGTAATATTCTTACATTTATGCCACTTCAACAAAATTCTATTAATAAACCTGGGTAAATTGTTATTAATTCACGAAATATAAATAGATCTGTTATTAATTTCCCTTTAAAAGCAATATATAGTTTGATTGTGTTTATTTCCAAATTAAAATAGTTAATTGTGATAGTTTGAATTAAGTTTTGACAATAGCTAAACGTTAATTATGAGCATTATTGCACAGCTAGAGTTATTGCACAGCTAGCTGCTAGCGTTATTGCACAACTAGCATTATTGCACAGGAGACCTTTATTTACCTATCACCCCTGCCTTATCGCGGACAAGAAATCACTGTGTCAGTGAAAGGGCAATTTCAATGATGATCAAGCCTAGGCCTTTTACCACCACTTTTATCTTACTTTTGCTTAAAACTGCAAATATTAACGCTAACAGTTGCTCCCCGAAGAATTACGATGTCGTTAGAGAAGGTGAGTTATTGCTGGTGATGTGTTGCTACTTCAAAATGGAAGAGATTCTTGGGGAAATTTTTTTAAAGCTGTTTTATTATTGTCAATAATTGTGTATTTCTTATCGCACGACCATAGAGCTAAATACAGTACTAAAGATTTTATATATAATAAATTCTAGGGGGTTCATCGTTACCCAGTGGTGAAATAATATCGAGACACAACGTAACATCTTCGGTGGTCATGTTGGAATGTCACACTCACTGCAAAGACGATGAAAAATGTGTTGGTTTCAACTACAGAACAACAAAAAATGTTGAGAATTGTCAACTGACCAACGTCACCAACAACAGAGGCGACTCAAACAAACGAGATTGGATATTGCCGTGGGATGCTGAAGAGGTAAGGTAAAATTTAAAATGCGTGCATAATAGAATTTCAGCTCTAAAATAACCAAGGAGCTGTGTAGTGATGCCTTTGTAAAGCTTTAAAGTAATGCGGTTAAAGAACTGCTTAAAATATGCATAAAACTTATGCGTAAATATTTAAGCGTTTCATAAAAATTGGCGTCATTTGCTCGAGGGTTACCGGTAACGTTTGATTGGCAAAAGCAAGATTGAATAAGAGGGCGGGGGGTTAAAGAACTAGCCAACGTTTGTAATTGCCATGATTATCGCCAAAATTGTACTGTAAAGAACTGGATTCACCCAAAATGACTATACGCAGTGGTCATAAATACGAATGAGTTCTCAAGAGTGAAAAAAATCGCTTCCCCATTAGTGAAAACCTTGAACAGAATCACTCACATGCGCAGTTACCGCGTGCACAATAACTTTTGCGATTCGTGGCCTTCCAGAACATTAGCACACATAATCAGCATAAGAAAATTGCCCGATGAGCGTTCTCTTTTAATCAGAAACTAAAAAATCTTAAAATGTATAAAATTTGAATATTTAAAGCATTCAAAGGTTGGTGGATACAACAATCCTGGAAAATCATGTTTGGACATTCTTCAGCGGATAAAATTGTCATATTTGGAGAGTGGAGAATACTGGATTAGATTGAATCAGTAAAATTATTCTGTGACATGAAAGCTGATGGAGGTATAATCATAGTATCATACATATTATAATAAACCCAGATATGGTAGCGAGGGTAAATTTAGGTTCCGGGTGTAACATCTCCATTCATAGCATATCGAAAAAAAAATTAAGGAACTTTCAGTTTTTGCATTGCCAAAATTCTCGGTTGCAAATCATGAATATGAAATCCAGGGCATCAGGGCTTTTATCTCTTTGTTGCCGTCGAAAATTTGTATGATTAGTAGATGAATATGCTATCCATTAGCACCTTCCGTTTTTGCCAAACTCATGTTTTTGACTAAATAATGATGTTTTCAACTCTCGCGATCGTGTTTTTTTACAAATTCTATAATAAATGCTAAAATAACTTTAGATGAGACATTTCCATATCTTGTCGCGACAAAATGTCTTCTTTCTAGAGACTTGCAGCGCTTTTGATTTGTGCACGTAACGTAACATGGAGCCATTTTTTCTCTTTATTGTAAACAATGATATAAGGGGAAAAATTCAGGGCCTTTTTTAAGGAGTGGTTTTGAGAGAAAGGGCCCCTCTGCATAAAATATAAGCAATGTTATATAAAACATATGAGCATGTATATCCATGCTACCAACATTGTTTTATGATATTCCCAAAATGCTAATAGGGGGGGGGGGTTAATTGCCCCGCAGTAGTACCACTTGTTTCTCTCTTTGTACGCAAAAACAATATTGGGTGGACACATGCTTCTATGTTTTATCACAGTTAATTGAATATACACGGATTAAAGACTAAATAAAAGTACAATAGAGCTCATTAACTATGTCGGGGAACATTTATGCAAAAAATTGTTTGTTCTTTGTCACGTGCCCATTGTACTTTGAACAAATAAACCAATAGTAATGTCTGAATTAACATGTTATTCAAGTAACGGTTGAGGAGCTAAGCCAAGCCATTGCTTTGGGCAAAAATACAATAGACATGCGACGGATAAGGAACCATTTTTTGCATAAACCTGGACAATAACATCAATAATGAGTATTGTACTTCCATCCATCCATGGTCTCCAAACCATGTGTATTCTAATAACTGCGGTTTTTTATAACATTGCTTGTATTTTAAATACGGGGTTGAAAAGATTTCCTTAAAAAAGGGTTTGAAAAAATTGACCAATATATCTTCAATTTTGTAGGTGGCTGGACTCTGGTTAGCAACCTTGTTCTGAATCAGCCTAGAGGAATGGATTGGTCCCTGGGAAATGATTATCAACAAATTAGTGAATACGAAACCCGAAAGCTTGCTCTTTCAACGTATGTTCTTCATGTCTTGAGATCGAAAATGTCGTTCAATCAACTCAGATTTTTTTGTCACAAAAAGAATCCGGGACGAGTCTTTGATATCGCTACGAATAAAACCAACAATCTTGGCCAAGAAGTTATTAAGTATTTTACTGCTCAGACAAACACCCTCCCCAAGAGCTATGGATCTTATTATCGTTTACCCGATGACAATTCAATGCTGGCCAGTCAGTGTTCTCAGTGGGGTCGTGAATGGGGAAAATTCAAAGTTAATAAATGGCATCATAGTGGATATCATGTCCAAGATCGTTTATTCGATCATACAGCGTTTGTTCCTGCCAAATTTTACTGGTTAATTGAGAAATCAGGTGGTCGCTGGGAATGCGATGATTTCAAATACCCAGCATCGAAAAATGACTTTTGGAAAATTTTTGTTCGCTGAAATGCTTCAATGTCGAATTAAGATATAACTATGGAGCTGTTTATATGGAGCGAGCTATCCCGGCTAGACGAGGTCATTATAATTATGCAGTTTTCACCTTACGTAGCCGGGATAACTCGCTTCATGTAAACAGGCCCTAACAGGATTCATAACGTTGCATTTTGTTGACGTTACCCAAGTACGAAAATGACTAAAAATTATTAAAATAATTATTAGCAAACGGTCTTCCGGGGTTTTGGCGTCTTTTTTGGGGACGCCATGGAGAAAGAATTGACGTTTTGTTTGGGCGCTTTGTTGTGTTAGATAGTTGTAACGTTTCTCATCTGATAGCAGTGTCCTGTCATATAATTATTAACTAACCAATAATAAGTATTTAATGTTTAACTGTGTAATTCTCGTGTAATTGTATTTAGCACCGTTAACCTTTAATAAACCATAAAACTTTATATTATCTGGAATGACCATGGAATCTAACGCCTGCTAAGTAAGGGTTATTATAGTCTATTATAGTCTAATAAATTGAAATATTAATTAGGCTTAGCCTTAAAGTTTACTATAAATGGTCCGGGACGGCGGGACCAACTTTTCTAGTTTTGTTATTTGATTGAAAGAACGCATTCCTCCTGTATTTACTGGCATAATAAGCGTTAAGGCGAAAGTATTTTGGGAGAATGTTTAAAGAGAATTTTTGAAATTTACTCCCACTCTTATGTGCACGCTTGTCAAGATTAGGTGACTTATTTGCCGCTTAAGTCACTATACTCTCACACACCATAATCAGTGCTCTTCTGTTAACGCGACGAGTTAATTCGCTTCCTTCCAAGCCAGTTTCGTGCCTACTATTTAGGTGTATCAAGTTTCATTGGCAATACTAGAAATACATGCATGCAGCAACCCCTCGCCACGGTTAAAGGAAATGAGTTAATGATTGTTAGAAATTTTATGTGGTTTATGGGTTTTGGAGGGCACGTGGTATGTGAGAAATAGAAATTGAGAAAAGTATGGAAATATTTTTCTGCACGTGGAAACACTGTAGTCATAGCAACACGCAACGGCCGTATATTTTTAAAGATCAAAGTTTACCCTCATATTTTTGTGAAAAAATGGCAAAAATACGACAAGATTCTTACCTTTTTCTGGAAGTTAAGTTACTCATCTATAGTCAGTGTTATGGTAAATTATTTTAATTATTAAATACCATGAAATATAACATCAGACGTCTCATACAACGCTTCGACTGGTTTATACGGGAATGTTTTGATTTTGTTTTCTTTTTGTCATTATGAAAACGGAGTTTACAAATAAAATTATAATGTCGTTTATCACATAACACATTCAGATTTATAGTGAAATACATTTGAGAATATTAAAGTTGTGTTTGCCACAAATTAATTACTTTTTAAAGCTGTGCCGGATGAAATATTATCAAGTGTAAAATCTTCCGACTTCCTTATACACGGTGAATTCGGTCGAAAATTTGGTCTTGTTATTTGTTAAACCGTGAAAAGTCCTGACCTCATTCGAGTTTCCCTCTAATTTAGTAAAAATACATATATTCCATATTTATAAAAATATAAATTTGTAAATTTCATCAAAATTTTGCTAAATGACAGTTACTCATTGACGTTTGAAAATACAAATTTTTGTCTCGACCAATCAAGAGCTTAGTAGTTCACATTGGCGCATGCCCATAACGTAGAAGACCGTCCATGGCGTGAGGTCCATTGCATAATGTAGTGATGGGCGATACTTCGATACCAAGTATCGATACTCACCGATATTTATGATTTGCACTAAATATCGATACTTGACCAAGTGGTCGCAAAATTTCGATACTGAGCCTACAGTATTTTAGGTCAGCGTTTTCTACCAAAAAGTATAAAATTTTTTATTTATTTTTCTTTTGTTCGTCACTTTTTTGTTCTTTAGTTCTTTAATTATATGCTACCAATCAAAATAATTTCTGCCCATTTTTCATTTGCGAAAAACAAAGGGAAAAACCAAAAATGTGAGTGAATAAATGCACATTATGGTATGGTATATGAAATTACAAACGGTAAAAAACGGCTCAAATTTCTGGTATCGGTATCGAAATTTGGTATCGATACCACTACAAATTGTCTGGTATCGAAGCGGTATCGTATCGATTTGAAAAAGCTGGTATCGCCCATCACTAGCATAATGGCGGACGACTTTGATTTCGCATTTGCATATCGTGGGTGTAAATATCCGAGGGGAATTAGTACCCTCGCACGGTGCTCCGCACCGGCTCGGGGATAATTCTCAAGCTTTAAAGACGTGCGGCTAGTGCAAAGTTTTTAGACGCGTGCTACGCGTCTCTACGATAACCTTTGTAGGTCCGTTGGTCGGTCGGTAGGTCGGTCGGTCGGTCGGTCCGCATATTACTCTAATATATGCATGGTGTCATGAAACAACGCTTGTGGGACGTATTCGCCCTGAGCGCATGCCCAGTTCTTCTTCAACGTTCAACTTATTGACATTGTTGACATATTGTGTAATTATTTTTTATCGGACTTAATGCCGGACTTAATACAGTATAATACGTGGAAACATGTGGAGATTTTTTATTCAGTCATCGATAACAGGGCATTGAAATCACAGTAATGGACCTAACAAATTTTGCAATTCTAATAAGAGTTTGTTTAGTTCGCGTGGGCAGTGATATAGAATGCGTAATTGTCCTGTCTAATTAGAGAGTACAATTGATAATTGGTAGGTTCAGTAAACAAAAAAACCAACACGAATCGAACATGCATATTATAATGTCCATTCTACACACATTCAACAGGAATGAATAGCCTTAATTGAGCTGGCCAAATAAAACAGTGCTGTTATCATTATATCATATACCTGTTCATGACTGTCAGCAGCGCTGTTTTGTTCAACAGGCCCTAAACAGTGCTGCTATCATTCATAAACAGGACTGTAGTGTTGAACAAACAGGCTTAAACAGTGCTGTTGTACTTGTAACAGCGCTGTCGAACGCTGTTCAAGCCTGTTGATTCAACCGAGACCTGAAGAGCACGGTTACAACAGCACTGTTTAAGCATGTTCGTTCAATAGGCCTGTTCACTGCTGGAATATTGCGCGTGTAGTCATTAGACGATATCAAAAATAATTCGATTTAAGGAAATGTTGGCATATAATATTAATAAGTCACTATATAGCTCATTTTTATTTTATTACCGCCGTTTTCATTACACTGCCACCCCTGCGCTCAAAAGTCTCAGATCAAAGCTCGTTCTCGTGGGCAGTTTTTAAATAAAACAACTCGTCAGTGAAATTCTAAATTATGAGCTTTTGGCATTTTCTGTATATCAATTGGCAAATTTTACGTTTAACTGACAAAAAATCTGCTATTCTCGGCCTGTATGGCTAAATTGTTGATTGACGTCCACGCGAACAAGAAAAAAGCGTGATATTTTTAGGCTCTGGGGTCGCAGTGTAATGAAAACGGCTGTAACACAATCTGCCAGAAAGGCTCTAGACAAGAAAGCATCTATGAAAAATACATTCCAAAACACGAACATATTGCAATTAGTAACGCGTGCGTGTTACGCTGAATCGTTCCATTTCCGTCACAGTGAGTTCCATCCATTTTAAAATTGTTCTAGGCAAATGGCAGCATGGTCAGAATAGTAAGGGTAATATAGATGAGCTTCAGCTACTTGTGTCATGCCTGGACATTTCAGGACATAAACATGATCTAAGAGTCCGCCTTCGACGTGTGTCGGAGATTTGACGAGTTGTTGGAAACCATTACAGCATATCCATGTGGTAATGGGATGCCTTGCACTCAAATAATCAATGTTGAAATCTCCAACAATACAACAGGGCCTTTCATCATCGATAAGACTCCTTAAATTGTCTATGAAGGAAGACGTGTTTGCACCTTGCGACCGGTAGATATTAATGATATTTAATCCATTGCTAGATAATTTAGCCATTTGAAACGTTTCTTCATTGACTTCTCCAGTTAATATAAATTCCTTTCGGTAGTAAAAGGCAACACCCTTACCATTTCCTTGGTTAACTAAGTGAAGTCTATAACCGTTTAACTCGAACTTGCTATTATCAAATCTGTTAGAACACCATGTCTCCTGTAATGCAATTACTTTGCTACATGTAATTTTGAAATCGTTTGACAATTCGTTGTAGTGTTTAGAAAGGGAACGTATATTAAGACTTACTACCACAGTATTCTTTGCTATAGCCTCTTCTCTTCCGTTTATTGAGGTAATTTCCATTCTTTTCAACTCTTTAACTGCTTTTTCTGAAGGGTAAATCTTACGTTTGGGTAATTGTTCAACGATAAAAAGTTGACTAGCAGATTGCACACGGCTGAGCATAACATATGCCTGAGCGGGTTCCCGTATTGACCGTAAATCTAGCACCAAAGAATTTGGTTTTACCACCGTAGATCCCTGCATTTTATGAGCTGTACAAGCAAAAGACAATTTTAAAGGAAATTGTGTTGCCGTCATCATGTCATTATGAGATGTCGGATTCTTGGACATTCCAAATCGAAATTCTATCTTTTCTATGGGGGTGACTGGAATACCTGGAAATCTTTGTTGAAGTGTACTATAGTTCTTACGTTTATTATAACCAACCTTGCTATTAATGAAGTGTACCAGGACAGCCTTAATTTCACCCGAACACGTGTAATTGAATCCAACTACAGTTCCTATTGCACCATTGGTGAGTGAGTCGATCACATCCACATTATATGTAAGCATCACTTTTGCAGAAACTTTTAATTTTAAAACATTTTGAAGTGGTGTGTTCCATATAGAACCGTCGTTTTGTAATTTGGGCTGTATGTGTTTTTCGGCTCCACGTGTTACATTTGCTTCAATTACATACTCATCTCCATCCAAGTTTTTAAGTTTTTCCTCGTTGAATTTGTTAACCTCAATATTCTTGCAGGTAATGTATAACGCATTGCGTGGTATTTCATGATGATCTTTCGCCCTAACTCTTTCTTCCAAAACTTTGTTATCCTCTTCTGTTTGATTCCCCGTCCTTATCCTATTTAATATTTCCGCGTACTTGTGATCCTCTCCTTGCCTATGATTTTTAATTAGTAAAATAACTTCAAATTTTTGCCATAGTGGGTCTATGGTGTGTGAGAGATGATAATCTTGGCATTGTGGTTGCTCAAAAATGTATCTTCCCATAACGGGTTTAAGTTGCAGTATGTCACCAAACAGAAACACGGAACACCAACCAAATGGTTTATCCATTACTTCTTTTAATTCCCTTAGCCGCAGGTCCAGTTGGTACAACATATCAGCTTTTAACATGCTTAGTTCATCAAGGATTACCATTTTTAGTTTTGATAGCATTTCTCTTTTCTTATCTCTAGTTTTATCGGCGAGCGACAAAAATGCATTACCAAAGTTAAAATTAAAAGCACTATGTAGTGTCATACCATCGATATTTGCAGCTGCTGTTCCAGTAAATGACACCTTCAGAACATATGGCATTTCAGGATTATCGCCAGATTGCCGGAGCATCTTTTCAATCCATTGAGCAAGTACATTGATTACTGTACTTTTTCCACTGCCTGCACCACCCTGTATTATTAGTAATGGTGGGAGGGTTGCGATGGGAGTTTTTCTTGCAATCATTATCCGCCTCGCAAAGTTTATCCCTTTTTCCACGACAATCCTTTGCTCTTTGTCTAATTGATGTGTGAGTTCATTTAATTCTTCTTCGTTATTCAATGTTACTTTTTTAAACAGTCCAGTACTAGTTAATGTAGTATCGTTATCACTAACATGATCAGGATGTTTTGAAATGTATTCAGGGTTATCGATTAACTCTTCTTCTTCATATTCCAATCTATCTTGTTCGTTTTGGGGATCAAGTTCTTCGCCAACATCATTTCTCGTAACACTTCGAGCACTTTCAATTCCTTCTTCTACATTTTCTAGAAATGGCATAATGATCTTTTTTACTTTACCTATTCCACTTGACGTAAAAGTCTCTTGACATACACGAAGGTCATCCCGCTCTTTTTCTAAACTATATTCAATACCATCTTTCTCATTGTTCGTATGTGGGTAATAGAGTTGTAATTCCGAAAAGTAATATTCATGTGGATTTTTGTCCTTCTTGAATTTGTGAAAACGTAAAACAACCTCATTTCTGAGTTGCATATAACACGATTCCCCTACCCTAGTCTCCTTTAAATGGATATACGGTGGCAGCTTGTACACTTTATCTTCACTCTCATAGTGTTTAGTGATAATATCATTCTTGAAATATGGGCGTCCATTCGAATCTTGGCTTTTATCCACTTTACTCTGAGAAAAATTACATGATTTTGGAATTCTTGAAGCACTTTTATATCTTAAGAAACTGTGCATAACAAAGGTCTTTAATTTCAGGTTGCAGTTCACAGTCCCGTCTTAAATATTTGTCATACATTGAAGGTTTTTCTTGGTATGTTCCTTCTCTTCCTTCAACGGTGATAGAATTTTCACATTGTTCAGCTAGATCATCTACTTTTTGTAAAAAGCGGCTGGGATTGAAACCCGTTGGAGCAAAAACGGCTTGTATATTGGACTCTTTCAAATGCATGCAGGAAGAATCCTGTAATATGCTTCACTTTCTCCCATTTGACGATGTGTCAAAAATACTGATGCAACTTTTTTTAATTTTGTGCGTTGGTCCTCATTAGCGCAATCTCTTAAGGCTTCATGCAAAAACTGCATTGTACCACTGTCGTCTTTAGAGTAATAATCGCTAATATATGTGATGACAGCAAAGAAGTCAAGACATAGCTGGAAATCTATATTTCCATTCCACGCAGCGATCCATTCAGGATTATATGTGTTTACCATAGTTTCATTTACATCTCTCTTATACACGACAGAATAACCTTTATTGTTAACGGACAAAGCATTCTCGTATTCCTGTAGTATGGGCGAAACATCATCGTAGTTTTCAATATCAACGTCAACAAAACTTAGCATATATTCAACCCTTTCTTTTATTAAACAATCTATTTTGTCACGTCTGTCTTCCATGGAGTTAAGTCTGCTTCGCAGATCTTTAAGAGAAACGTTGCCGTTTTCATCAGTAATATCTAACAAAAGTTCAGATATGTCTTGCGGTACATCACCAATTGAAAGTTTTTCAAACTCTAAATAATCAGCAAGCTGGTTTATTTTCCATTTTGCTTCCCACTCTTTCTCTAAACGATCCATTTCGTATTTCTTATGCTCACACACTTTTCCCATAATTTCATGGTCCTCTAATACCTCTCTAACACCTTCGAGAAATTTTCGATGTCTCCCCATTTTCTTTTCTCTCTCTTTTGTATCTCTGTAAACCATTTTGGATGGACAGCTTATTATGGTCTTATGGATCGGGAACTTTGGAAACTTGAATCTGCAATGTCCTCCATATTTTTGACAGGCTCGTTTAGTGTGGTGGTGAACATTGACTTCTTTTACAGTATCTTTTGTGCCAGGATGTTTTAAAGAGCATGAAATAAAAAGATCTGCGAATACTGAAAGGCATTCTTTTTCATATATATTTTTGTTCTATTTTGATGAGATTCAATGCATGCGTTATGCTATCTACACTTCTTCGTGGCAACACTTTAAAATTTTCCCAATCCATCCATAGAGTTCCGTGTGCATGGGGTGCTCCTCTCAATTGAAACTCAATCCGATAATTGTAATAGCTTATTGTTAAGGGACTCCCTTTATTCATTATAATGTGCTTAATAAACATCTTTAATCTGTGCTGGAAATTTAGTGTGGCATTGAGTAAATTGTTTTTTATTAATTCGTGCTTATGGGGGCAAGCTTCCAAAAACTGACTAAGCGGCTGTGAATCAACAAATATTTCGTCATTTCCATATTTATTTGTGTACGTAATGTCGTGACCAGCTAGCAAAGAAGTAAAATTTTCAGGCCATCTCATATCTGCACACGATAAAGTAAAGAAAAATGTAAATGGACCGAGATTTTCAAGGCGAGCATATAGCTCATATCTTGCCTTCTGCCAGTAACGTGGGGTATTTTTTATATTATCCAAAACCATATAACCATCGTCTAATGAGTAAACACATTTTCCATCAGGTAAGTGTGTTTTTTTCCCTCGCTGAAACGACAGATTAATGTTTCTAGCAATCTGCTTGGATTCCACAAACGCGGCAGCAGCGAAAATATAAGCAGGATCTTTGGCACATCGTTCATCTTCATTCATGATCCTTTGCGTGAAATAATCCTGATCTCGGAGTTTCACAGGTCTTTCTTCATCTTTACCATTCTTACCATTAGGAAAATGACCAGGAAAAGACTTCTCTTCATAATGCTTTTCTTGAAATATGTTGGTTGGAACCTTATTCTCTCCTGGAGCTACTTCTACTGTGTTTATTACATTTCTTGTGTTATTCTCCACTCGTATTTCAGGTAGATTATCAGCGAAGCAAGTTGATCTGTTATAATTAATCTGGTTTCTTCGAATTGGATCTTTTTCGATGTATTCCTGTTCCTCGTTCGATTCTTCTTCGTCGTCAGTGTGTTTATTTTCTTCACTACATTCAGTTGTCGTGGACTGAACCACATCTCCTTGATCTTTCCCATCTCCAAAAAGCAAACAGTATCCCTCTGGATCTGTTTCCTGGCATCTTGTTTTGAATTCAACATCATCTGGAATGAATTGGTAAAACCTGTTGCCCATCGATTTCATAGTTTTGATTGCGCTTGAAATTTTTTTAACGTCCACGTACTGCTCCTTATGATGACTACGATATTCCAATTTTCTTTTTAATTGAACTACAACCAAGCCAGCTTCGTTAAGTGTCCGAGGAAGTTTATCTAGTGAGTTTAGAATGTCATCTTCAAAAGTAGGGACATTTATTGTTTTGTCGACCATTACATTCCATCTACTTTTAGGAAGCAATTTTATTTTTTGAAAAATTATGTTTCGTGCAATCAGCTGGTTCTCAAGTTCACTCAGCATCAGTTCAGGGTGATTGGTGATATCGACAAATTGTAAGTTGTTTTGATGTGACATCGGGGCCATTTTTCCTCTTACCAAATACCAGTGGCACGTTTGGCAAATATAATCTGCATCATCAGCGTACGCATTATTCGTGCCGCCTTTCTTAATTGCTTTGGACACTTTTCGCTTGGTTGTTTCACCAATCACACTACGAAGTACCCCTGGGAATTTATCTTCAAATGTTTGCTTCCAATTTTCTTCAAGAGGAAAAACTCGACCATCGCGTATTGAATCCTGAAAAACCTGTTTACGTGTAAACTGCGTAGAGTCACCTTGCTTCAAGCGCCAGCTTTTCATCGCTGCAGCTCGTTTCAGATTAAATTTTGTAACATCAACAACTTTCGCAGTCTTCCGCCTTTCTTGTCTTTCAGTCGCTTCAGTTTGTTGGAAAGTCGCTAAATCCAAATCCCTTTTTCTATTCCGTTCTTTTCTCCTCTCTTCGGCTCTCTTTTTCTTAAATTGTTCCAAATCCTGTTCTTTTTCCACATCCCGTTCTTTTCTCTTCTCTTCGGCTCTCTTTTTCTTAAATTGTTCCAAATCCTGTTCTTTTTCCACATCCCGTTCTTTTCTCTTCTCTGCGGCTCTCTTTTTCTTAAATTGTTCCAAATCCTGTTCTTTTTCCACATTCCGTTCTTTTCTCATCATTTCGGCTCTCTTTTTCTTAAATTGCTCCAAATCCTGTTCTTTTTCCACATTCCGTTCTTTTCTTTTCTCTTCGGCTCTCTTTTTCTTAAATTGTTCCAAATTCTGTTCTTTTTCTACATCTCGTTCTTTTCTCTTCTCTTCGGCTCTCTTTTTCTTAAATTGTTCCAAATTCTGTTCTTTTTGCACATTCCGTTCTTTTCTCTTCTCTTCGGCTCTCTTTTTCTTAAATTGCTCCAAATCGATTTCTCTTTTATTGTTGCGCTCTGCTTGCTTTTCATCTGCTCTTTTCTTATTGAATTTAGCTTCATTTTGAAGTTTATCTTGTAAACGCTTGGCTTGTTTCCTCAGTCGATCTCTTTCCTTTTTTTCCTCAGCCAGATTCCGTTCTAACATATCCATATCATAGAGCATCTTGCAACTCTCATTATTTTGTAAGTGACGCTTTAGCTATTTAAAATCCTTACTGCATCCTTTACAAGTTACCAATTGTGTTTTTGCATGGGTTTGAATAGATGTCGGAACTGTTGGGTTGGGAGAAAAATATGAGGATGTAAATTGTGTTGACCTATTAGTACTGCCGTTTCCTCCTTGTCTTTTAAATAAAAATGTGTAATTATCGCTTGAAAATAGTTCCTCTTCTCTCACTTGTGTAGGGTATGCCGAATCATTGCATCTGTACCAGTGCTTCCCATATTTTAGCAACGCTGTATAGTGACCTGCATTCACAGTGCCACTGTGGTTCAAAATTCCAATCAAATTGTATGACACGTTTTGCACATTGATGATATGGCAACTGATAACCTTGGTGTACACCTTCAGCAGTTGTCCAGCCTCGATTTTAAATCGTTTAAGTTGAATCATGAGATATTGCGGACAGTGTATGATTTGAGTTTGATACTGATATGGTTTAAGTTCGCATTTCACTTCTGAATTATGGTTGGCACTATCACCATGGACGCAGCACACACTGCATCGTTTTCCTTCACTCGCATCAACTTGGTGGATGCCAAGATGTCTATGGAGCAAACCCGTTAAAAAACGGATAATGATGACCGTCTGGGATATCAAGTTGTAAAATATCCTGACGATCTGTGCAATTCCTAGGTCTGCAACCACAATTTATACAATATGTAGGTTTTCCTTCGTACAAAAAATCGAATTTTTTTTCCATACTGAACATGAACAGATTCTGGATGTCTAAAGTCAAACTTTGCAATAACATATTCATAAATTCCATACTGTCTTCTTGTTCACCCAAAATATAACGTTGGTTCCCGTACTGATTCCCGATTAGTTCTCTCAAATGTCCAGCATTCACAATTGAATTAGTGCCTTCAGCAGCCATAATCAACATCAATTCCATTTCAATTGACGATGGGTTACCAGATGCATTTAAAATAGTTTTAACTTCAGGAACAATTCTCAAAAGTTGAATAATAGAATTACAAAAGCATAAATTTCTTTCATGTCCCCATCCATTTCTAAGCAAAAGCGGAGGAATAGACATTTTCTCGTTTAACAACACCACATTTAGGCCATCAGAAAGATGATCAATAACCACACACCAGACAATTTTCTTCTAAATTTCTTGTTGTTTTGAAGGGAATGCATAATTAATGTTTTAAGTGATTGCCTTCTTTGAAACACATACCCTGTATGCTAAGTATTTTTTTGTTTTAGTTAATTACTTTTCTTTTACCAGGAACCACCACACGGTGAGTAAAAAGGCTGATGTCTTTCATATTCAAATTTATCGCGAACTTAAAACTGACTAATAAAACGCTGTTGAATTCCATGCATACAAATTTGTACAGAGGCATCAGTTTTTTACTCACCCTATTCATGTATCTCGAGTGAATTTGAGATTAAAAAAGTGAAACAGCCTTCGGGACTCCTACACTGTGAAAATCAAGACTTAGGCAACTCGATTTCTATAGCAGCGCATTTACCACAGCATTTAATACAATATTAAATCAGCCAGGGCGAGAATGAGTTGATTACTCATAATCATATGCAGTCCCTGTACGAATAAAGTTTGGTTCTTGAAGCCTGGTTTCTACGGAGACAAAAGATGTCACTCATCAATGATCACCGACAATGGCATCGCCGACGATCGCCGACATATGAGAACCAGGCTTGATGGGTAGTCGGCACTATCTCTTTTCAATTCCGTACAACTCCTACACTCCCTAGCCGATCATTTGCAGAATTCAATTCAAATTCAACTTACAGGTAAGTCTCGTTAAATTTTCTAATTAACATGGAGACGCTATAGGGATTATACATAAGTAAACCCAGAGGCATATAAATATTTTGTTCCTCGACGACTAGTAAAATTTATGAAAAAAGTCTTTTGTTTATACAATATGTCATTCAATGTGGCCGAAGAACGCCTTTTTACAAATTAATTATATTAAATGCAGTAGTTCACCGTCATCCATATAAAAATCCAAGACGTCGACAGTACAGCGTTGGTATTCATTCCTTATGCACCTATCGAGCTAAACTTTTTCACTACAAGAATAGAAGAATCAATAACTATAGACTATAGAGGTAAGTCATGCAATCATCAAGTGATGTGATCTAGGATTATATAGACATGTGACCCTGATTATAGCACCGTTTTAAAGAGCATAAATCTGTTTATGAATTTAGATGGAAAGTATCAAACGTCAACTAGAAAGAATGGAACACTTCGAACTACAAATTCTCGGTTGTCTTTACCAAATCGAGCACGAGAAACCCGCAGCTCTACGCAACCTTGAGCAGTTAGCTAAACGAATCAAGGCATGCAACCAATCACTAAAGGCAAAAGCGACGGTAGTGGAAAACGAAATTAAAGCACTCAAAAGGGACAATGTGAAGCTCACAAACCAAAACCAGGAAATGGGCAAACGTTTGGAGAGCATTCAGAAAGAAAAAGATCAACTGGATGCTATTCTAAACTCTTCGTTTACAGAAGATGACGACGCGGCATTAAAAGACATCATTGATAATAAATAAATAAACTACCGACTACTCGAATATCGTTTGTGAACAATGTTGTGTGGGCTATCATATTGTAAAAACAAGCAATTTTAAACAATTTTAATGCAGTGCCGAATTCAATTTGTATGCCGTCCGATCGACCGCGTCCGCATCGGCCCATCGGGTCGGTTGAGACCATTTTTCTCTAATATGTGCATAATTGTCATACCAACGCGTGTAACATGTTAGCACCTAAGCGCATGCGCGAGCGCACACGAGCACGCGTCATTAGTATTTACGTACTTGTTTATTAATAAACAGTATTCGGATGTTGCGTTACACGACAACAAACGTGGTGTTATGCATGTCATAATCAATGCGAAAATGCAAACATAGAAGTATTTAAGTAAATATTACACATTATTATATGGCACGCGGTCTCGTGACTAAAATGCCGTGCGTGATTGGTTCTTTGCCGGTCTGGAATCCCCCAGTGTTAGACCGTTGACGTAGTAACGGTCTAACAACTATCATATTTATGAACATAAACAAGCTTGCACTTTTATTTTTGACACGAAAAATATCGACGGAGAATGGACGAAGAAGAGCATTATTTGGTACATGTGAATATTACATTTATTCATCTTTGATTTTTGTTTATAGTACTGTATCATTCTTATTTAACGAGTTAAAAACAAAGTTTTGGAAGCCACTTCAGTGCTTGCATGCTTGGCGACTGCTGGCGAAAGAGCCGGCAAGAATGCTGCAGCGCATTGTATAAATAAATAAACTAAATACTGTATGCCATAAAATAAATCCCTTATTGACCGAATAAGTTCGATCCGTACTGGAAAAATATCAGACCTCGGTCTTTTATGTACTGTCAAGACCTCGGTCTGATATTTTTCTTGTACGGACCTCAAATTCGGTTAATAAGTGGTATATATTACACACAGTTGTGTAAAGTTGCGCACGAATTCCACATTTTTTTACTAAAAAAGTATAGAGAGATCTTCATAATTCAATTGCTTAACCAATATTTTGCTATTTGTTTATAATCATAGAATATTAATGTTTAAAATGAGGTGACGTCATCATTGACGTTTTCCACTTCATGCATTCTTCCGTTCACAACCTCATGCATGTATTAAGGTGGATTTCCACTTACAGCAAAATCGTTCGCTAGCGAAATATTTGCATATTTTCTTTTGAATTTAGGACAGTCAAGCCGCACTAATTTATCGACGCTGTTAAAATTCAAAGGGAAATATGCAGATATTTCGCTAGCGAATAATTTCGCTGTAAGTGAAATTCCGCTTTTCAACAATGATTGCAGCGACTGTGCTAGGAATGCACTGCCGTTGAGCTCAAATTGTTTTCTTTTCGTGTGTTAACTTACTGTTTAAATAAAATTTTTACCGTAATTTAATAATTATCCATGAGTACTGCGCAGGATGAAGATCACATTATTGAGGTTACGATCCTTGTGCAATAATTCATTGTTGAGATAATAAAGATAATTTATGTCATTTCAGCAAAGAGCTTATTTTTAATACACTTCCTACGTATTTATATTCTGCCAGCATTAAGCAAAACAATAAGTTTGATAGTGAGTATACAAGGGCAGAGAACTGAATGAGCAAATAGTAGGTTTAAGAATAACAATGATGTCCATTTCGTGGATATTCGCTGTGATCTTATGCTTTGTTGCCTTGAGAGTGCATGGCAATGGGGTAAGTATAAGTCCTAAATTTATTCATGCTGCTCAGAAAAAAAAAATTGGTTATTTTAATGTTTGTTTTAATCGCATTTTTCATATACACATTAATATATCGAGAAGTTGTTCTGAAAGCAAGCAAAGGCCACAGATAGTACGGCAATTTTTCCCCGTACACGAGAATTTTTGTGGCAACCAATTTGCTACGATCAACAAGTTCGCGTGTAACTTCCGTTATTGTGCCGTGTGCAAATATTAGCTTAGCGTTTGAACTAATCTTATCGTATGAGCAATTGACATAATTCAAACAGCCCTTGTGGCAAATTCTTGCATAAATTGTGAACAGAACACACTCATCCCAAAGGATTTTTGATGAACCGGGTGTCTGTCAAATGTCGTATGTCGAACCATGTCAACAATCAAAGTTGTAATAAATTATTGACACGAGCTGAAAGGGGTATCTGATGTCTCGTTTTCCCCTATGGCAACCAAAAATTTTCATGTACTCTCTTAGAGCGAGTCAAATACCATAGATTTGTAATTTTTTATTGCTTAAACGATCAAGTGATATTGGTTCATTCTTTCAATATATTCATGACTCGCATGCTGTATAGCACTTTTATTCGTACGTAATGCAACCACCCCGTCGGTATTTACAACAGGAGAGATATTCACAAAGGGACTACCGATAACGGTTGAATTGCTTTTGTCTTGCAAATACTAAATACTTGCATTTTATATTCAAACCCGGTTGATTTTATATAGGCGGACGCTTCGTGTTTGGTAAGTTAATATAGTTACACACTATAGCTATATATACCATGCCCAACAAAACATGCAATATCCAGTTCTCGCAGACAAGTAAATCTGAACTTACCCGGCAGCTACTCTATACTTTACTCTACTTTACTATATTTCTGAAACTTCAGGCTATATGTCCGCCTATTGGAGGTGTTTGGTCTCACGTATTGTCGGATTTACAAGAAGTAAATAAGTAATTTAATATTTAATCTAGAAGCGATATAACGAAATTCAAAAATGCGTAGTCTACACAGTTGTGAATAAGTAAATATATGGACTTGGAAACATTTATATTAAAGAAACACAAATCGCAAAGTTTGAATGATCAACATCATAATCGCATTATTGCATATTCTATGAATATGCTTTGCTAATATGACATTCTTGAAATTTTCTATTTGATATTTTAAACTTTTCATCAACAGATAAACGTGTCTCACAAACTATTCTCCGCCAATCACTAAGCTCCATTTTACCAGAAGTGACGCTTGCCATATTATAAAACAATGTAAACAAAAGAACGCCATAATTAAATGCTAGAGAGGAAGTTGAAAAACCTTTGCATGTATATCATTAAGAAATAGCTAATAATCGAATAACAACGGATGATTTGTCATATTTTTCGAAATCGGTGTTGTCGAAAGCGGAAATCAAATCAAAATTTTAATTTCGTCTTTCAACAAATCTTCGAACCACTTGCTTGAAACGCCATATTTGCTCGCATGTGCTAAAATAAGCCGGGGGGCCAACGCATCACACATAAATCAGGGGTTATATACGCCCTGATGCAGTTCTAACTCTTCTTCTTACATTGCTTAATATTATTATCTCATTCTTGTCTCAAACACTCGTGATTCCTGTGCGAATACATGCATATTTTCTTTTGAATTGAGAACAGTCAAGCCGCACTAATTTATTTACGCTTTTAAAATTCAAAAGAAAATATGCAAATATTTTACTAACGAACGATTTCGCTTTAAGTGGAAATCTGCCTTTAAACAACGATTGCAGCAACAGAGTTAGGAATGCACTGCTGTTGAGCTTAAATTGTTTTCTTTTCGTATGTTTAACTTACAGTAAGTTAAACTTTTTCACCGTAATTTAGTTATTATCTATGAGTACTGCGTAGGATGAAAATCAAATTATCGAAGTCACCATCCTTGTGCAATATTTCATTGTTGAGATGAAAAAGATAATTATTTCGTTTCCGCAAAGAGCTTATTTTTAATAGACTTCCTACGTATTTATATTCTGCCAGCATTAAGCAAAACAATAATTTGATAGTAAGCATACAAGGGAGAGAACTGAATGAGCAAAAATTCTAAGTTTAAGAATAACCATGATGTCCATTTCGTGGATATTTGCTGTGATCTTATGCTTTGTTGTCTTGAGAGTGCATGGTCATGGGGTAAGTATAAGTCCCAATTTTATTCATGCTGCTCAGAAAAATAACATTGGTTATTTTATTGGTTGTTTTAATCGCATTTTTCATATACACATCAATATATCGAGAAGTTGTTCTGAAAGCAAGCAAAGGCCACAGATTGTACCACAATTTTTCCCCCGTACACGCGAGAATTTTTGTTGCAACCAATTTGCTACGATCTACAATTTCGCGTGTAACTTCCGCCATTGAGCCGTGTGCCGTGAGTTTTAGGTGAACATTACATTGAAATATTAGCTTGACGTTAGAGCCAATCTTACCGTATGAGCAATTGTCATAATTCAAACAGCCCTTGTGGCAAATTCTTGCATAAATTGTGAACAGAACACACTCATCCCAAAGGATTTTTGATGTCGAACCATGTCAACAATCAAAGTTGTAATAAATTATTCACACGAGCTGAAAGGGGTATCTGATGTCTCGTTTTCCCCTATGGCAACCAAAAATTTTCATATACTCTCTTAGAGCGAGTCAAATACCATAGATTTGTAATTTTTTATTGCTTAAACGATCAAGTGATATTGGTTCATTCTTTCAATATATTCATGACTCGCATGCTGTATAGCACTTTTATTCGTACGTAATGCAACCACCCCGTCGGTATTTATACAACAGGAGAGATATTCACAAAAGGACTTCCGATAACGGTTGAATTGCTTTTGTCTTGCAAATACTAAATACTTGCATGTTATATTCAAACCCGGTTGATTTTATATAGGCGGACGCTTCGTGTTTGGTAAGTTAATATAGTTACACACTATAGCTATACCATGACCAACAAAACATGCAATATCCAGTTCACGCAGACAAGTAAATCTGAATTTACCCGGCAGCTACTCTATACTTTACTCTACTTTACTATATTTCTGAAACTTCAGGCTATATGTCCGCCTATTGGAGGCGTTTGGTCTCACGTATTGTCGGATTTACAATAAGTAAATAAGTAATTTAATATTTAATCTAGAAGCGATATAACGAAATTCAAAAATGCGTCAGTAATCTGCATAATTATGAATAAGTAAATATATGGACCTGGCCACATTTTTATTAAATAACAACACAAATCGCAAAGTTTGGGTGATCGACATCATAATTGCATATGCTATGAGTAATATTCTTTTTTAATATAACATTCTTGAAATTTTCCATTTGATATTTTTAACTTTTCATCAAAAGATATACGTGTCTCACAAATTATTCTCCGCCAATCAATAAGCTCCATTCACCGGAAGTGACGCTTGCCATATTATAATTAAAACAATGTAAACAAAAGAGCGCCATAATTAAATGCTGGAGAGGAAGTTGAAAAACCTTTGCATGTATATTATTGCGAATGATTTGTCATATTTTTCGACATCGGTGTCGTCGAAAGCGGAAACCAAATCAAAATTTTCGTCTTTCAACAAATCTTCAAACCAATTGCTTGCAACGCCATATTTGCTTGCATGTGTTAAAATAAGCGGGGGGTCCAACGCAAAATCTTTAATAAACAGAATTTGGATGTTGCGTTAGCAAACGTGCTCTTATCCAGGCATGCTCATAATCCGTGGAGAAATGCAATTATAGAAGTATTTAAGTAAATATGACACAATATTAAACATACGGCACACAATTACACTGATCAGGCTTGTTATGTAAAGTTGCGCACGAATTCCACATTTTCACACTGAAAAAATATAGAGGGATCTTCATAATTCAATTGCTTAACCAATATTTTGCAATTTGTTTATAATCATAGATATTAATGTTTAAAATGAGGTGACGTCATCATTGACGTTTTCCACTTCATGCATTCTTTCGTTCACAACCTCATGCATCTATTAAGGTGGATTTCCACTTACAGCTAAACAGTTTGCTAGCGAAATATTTGCAAATTTTCTTTTAAATTGAGAAGAGTCAAGCCGCACTATTTTTTTACGCTATTAAATTCAAAAGAAAATATTATGCAAGTATTTCGCTAGCGTACGATTTCGCTGTAAGTGGAAATCCGCCTTTAAACAATGATTGCAGCAACTGAGTTAGGAATACACTGCCGTTGAGTTTAAATTGCTTTCTTTTTGAACGTTTAACTTACTGTTTCAATAAAATTTTCACCGTAATTTAGTTATTAACTATGAGCACTGCGCAGGATGAAGATCAGATTATTGAGGTTACGATCCTTGTGCAATATTTCATTGTTCAGATGATAAAGACAATTATGTCGTTTCAGCAAAGATCTTATTTTTAACACACTTCCTACGTATTTATATTCTGCCAGCATTAAGCAAAACAATAACTTTGATAGTCAGTATACAAGGGCAGGGAACTGAATGAACAAAATAGTGGGTTTAAGAATAACAATGATGTCCATTTCGTGGATATTCGCTGTGATTTTATGCTTTGTGGCCTTGAGAGTGCATGGCCATGGGGTAAGGACTACCAACAACGGTTGAATCGCAACAAATTTTTGTCTTGCAAATACTAAATACTTTCATTTCATATTCAAACCCGGATGATTTTATAAGCGCGGACGCTTTGCGTTCGGTAAGTTAATATAGTTACACACTATAGCTATACCATAACCAACACAACATGCAGTAACCAGTTCACGAGTGTATATGTATATATGTGTATATCTGTAAATTGTGTTTTCCCATTTATCACATTTACTAATAATTTATAACATTCTTGAAATTTTCCATTTGATATTTTTAGCTTTTCATTAAAAGATATACGTGTCTCACAGATTATTCTCCGCCAATCAATAAGCTCCATTTTACCGGAAGTGACACTTGCCATATTATAAAACAATGTAGCGGAATAATTAATGTAGCGGAATAATTAATAAAGCACAAAAGAGCGGAATAATTAAATGCTGGAGAGGAAGTTGCAAAACCTTTATATGTTATTGCGAAAAAGCTAATAATCGAATAACAAGGGATGATATGTCATATTTTTCGACGTCGATGTCGTCGAAAGCGGAAACAAAATAAAAATTTTCCTCTTTCCACAAATCTTCGAACCTGTTGCTTGAAACGCCATATTTGCTAGCACGTGCTAAAATAAGCGGGGGCACCAACGCATCAGACATAAATCAGGGGTTATAATTATACGCCCTGATGCAGTTCTAATTCTTCTTACATGGCTTAAGTATCTCATTCTTGTCTCAAACACTTGCGATTCCTGTGCGAATACTTGACCGAATTTAATAAAAATTGAACCATTTTTATGAGGAAATTACCCCCAGGAGATTTTTTTTAGATCGATATGTTGCCAATTCGCTATGATATTCACTTCAAAATGAATGCAAATTATTTGGTATTAAATATTACACATCAAAGCAGCCTGATCTATAAAATAATGCGAAAACAGTGGCGGATCTAGGGGTGTGCAGAATAAATTACACAGCTTCATTTTAAATTCAAAACACCTTAACAACAACGCTATTGGTTATAGATTTTAAAAGAATATTTTTACATTAAAATCGACCAATGCGATTCAAATTTTAAGCCGTATTAATTTATTCTGCACACCCCTAGATCCGCCACTGTGCGAAAAATGCGAGCGAAAACGGGTTAGAGTGATTTAGTTCACATTTTCAGGATTATTTTTATATCTTTAGCGTCAAAATCGAACCTTTAGAAGATTTTTGCCGATTTTTTATATAAACATGCATGATGATATGAATTATCTCATCACCGACAATAATATTTCACAATAATAGAAACATCAAAAACGTTCGGGCAAGAGAAGCTGAAAAACTGATCCCTTCGTCCAATTTTACGTCAGGGATCGATTTTCTGGCGTCAGGAATCGATTTTCGAATGTTACGGTATTTCAAGAGATATTTTAAGGGGTCTGCAGTGAAAAAAATTCTTCATCTCTGATTGGATAACATTTTAAACGTTTAAATTATTCTTTCTACATTACTAAGCTAATTAATCTGAGCTAAAAAGGTGTTGTATGAATGTGCAGTCACCATAGTAAAGAAAACACCAGACACACCCAATGATGGAAAATGAACGATTCTTTTAAACACAATAACTAACCAGGTTTTAACGTTAGAACAATGGAATTGATTTTTTTTAATTTTAATATTTTTAATTCGGATCTGAAAGTCCGACAAATAAAAATTTTGCAGTGTTTTTTAAGTGGTTATTCAGTGTACTTGGCCACCTTAAACTAAGAAAAACAAAATACACCACATTCCGCACATTTGTACATTCCCTCTGAGAGAAAATTGTTTCTTTGACTGCATATTTTACAGAAAATAAAAGTTACAACGGAATCTAAACTTGGCCCATGCAATAAAAGAAATTTTGGGGAATTAATTTTATTCAATGATCGTAAAGGAAAGAACACTTTATTGGTCTGCAGTAAAGATGAAGGGAAATTTGGATGGAGTACGACAATCGATGGTAAAACGAATTTTATTCTTTAACATTTCAGGAGAGACAAAGTTGATCCGTGTATCTTTTAGTATGGAAGTACGCGTTTGGGAAGATACCCTAGGCCAAAGTTACATGAAACACGAAAAGTCTGAAATTCACTGGATTTTTTTTTTTGAAAATCCAAAGTATGCAAATTTGCTTTACCCATACTGTCACTTACAACGCATATCTCTAGAAACCAAGCTATTTCTATATTACGGATTTTGCAAAAAATCGTTTCGTATTCGGAGGCGATAGTGCATGTATCATTTGCATCACGCGTTTCATAATCTAACTACAGCTATTCCTTTAATTTAACTTTACCTTAGATGGTCACACTGGAGAAATATCTAATCCAGGATACGATTGCATGTCGATATTGCATGCTAATTCTGAAGCCAAAGATGGATTTTACTGGATAACACTGAACAACAGAAAACCAAAGAAGGTATCTCAAATATCCAGTTGTGGCTACAGTACTGCCCAGAAATACAAAAACCTCTGTTAACCTTGGTCAAATCTCGGTCTAATCGCGGTTGAACCAGGTCAGACCGAGTTTGAACCGCAGTGAGACGGAGGTTAAACCTCGGCCTTACTCGGTCTGACAGACATTTCTTAAGATTTTTTTTCGATTTGGTTATTGCGCAGTCCTCCTCAGCAGAACATTTCGTTGTGAAAACAGGCTAACACAGCCGGAATTGGGGAAGTTTGCTTCGGTAGGAAACAATAACCTCGGCTGAAAAATATAAATTCAGATATCCTGCTTTGCCCCATCGAATAGGTCGCGTTTTTGACCTCGGTGACCCAGTAATGCATTGCGCACTTGTAACGAAATCTAAGCTACCTTTTAGAAGCAATAGGAAGGATGCAAAATATATATTATTCACCGAACACATTACCACGGTGCAACGTTTCCATTATTGCTTGGCGCGATGTTTACTTTTAAATTCCTATATGAAAGCAAGATTTATCATCGATGTTTTGGCAGTCTTAGACGCCGTGCAAATGATACTCAAATACCTGAGTATGTGTCAAATATCGACTGACATTACGAACAATACGAATCAATACTATAAATATAATACAACACGTTTTTTGAAGGCTTTCGTCGGAACTATAGAACACTGCACTCTACAGACGATATATACAAGCGTTGATACATACAATAGTAATATATGTCACGCCGTGGGGATTGCTATTGGCGTTGTAACAACGTACGGCATTTTTCAATTGTGATAATAATGTAAATATAGGCCTACTATTTTTCGATTATTTGGCGTTTAAAATAATTGCGTGATAATTTTTGTCGTGTAAGACCTGAAAAAGCCTAAAACGATTTTCTTGAAAGTTTTATTCTGTGAATATTTATTTGCTTTTCGCTCAATAGTCAAATTTCATTTTTAAATTTTTGCCATAATATTATCAAAGTGACAATTTAATTTGACATCCTTGGCAAGCAATGCACAAACAGCACTCCTTTCTGTTGCTGTATCGGAAGCACAACACTAATATTTTGCAATATATAGGTGCATTTCACTCCATCCTCAATGTTCATACACTTGACATCACTTCAATATTAATTATTTTAGTAAAACTTAAAGTCAGCCACTTCGCTTTGTTATGGAATCTCTTATTCAAATTGCACCAATCCAAGAATTTAATAGAATATCAATGTCACAAGAAATGTCTACTAAATACCCTACCAACTGTAAATTAACATAAATATAGTATCCTCCCAGGCCCAGGGTAACCTCAAAGCCTTAATTTACGCTATATATAGGTTTTGAGTAAGTGAAATTGTGAAAATTTCCAACTTCGCAAAGCAAATTATTTTGTTGCTTCTTCAAAAGGCTTGGTGTGACATGAAAACTGATGGTGGAGGATATATTCTTATCGGTAGAACAAATAGTTGCGGCATATGGGCAGTCCCATCTAATGACGATGCAGTTGAACCATTTGGCAAACCCCACTGGTGTAGCGCGCTGGGAAACACTGATGTTATTGATTTCAGAGTTCAGATGGCTTCTGAAGAGGATTTTCAAAAGACGAAGGCGCATTGGTAAAAACTTCGCCACAATACTACCGAGAGATTATCTGATCTTCAATGCATCATGGGATTCTAATGCACTGACCACACGACATGCGGGAAGAATTCCAAAACGCAAGGATATTCTTACGGTCGCACCGTAAAAGAATTTTTTTAACACGACATTCAACATTTCCCGTTTTTCTTTTCACTTAGTATGCTAGATAACTACCTTTAGAAAGAACTTGACGGGGTCTTAGATTACCGTCCAAACGTATCCGACATTTTCGCTCACTGAAAACGGAAGAATCTCGCTCTCGTGCAGAGTGGAATAATTGTAAAGGCCGACACAGACCGGACGCGATGCGGCAACGCGACGCGAATTTTGAGTTTTCAGAAGCATATAAACTAAATTCTGGAAGTAAAATTTGGAAACTATGGACGCTAAAGCAGTCAAAATGTTTTATTGTTATGTAATCTACAAGAATATTATGATAGTTTAAAATTTACTTGATTTTGAAAAATTAAAAACGTTGAAAATTCGCGCTGCGTTGCCAATTCGCGTCCGGTCTGTGTCGACCTTAAAACTCGGCTGAGCGGATACGTGTGGACAGCATTGCCGGATAAGTTTGAAAACGATACCGCAACGTATCAAATCGTTTTCATTTGATCTTAATGAGGCCTGTTTCAAGTCTTGTTGCTTATACTCAATTAATATTACTATATTAGCGTCAAATGAGTCTTTTTATAGGTTATTATTTTCATGGTGAATAGAGTATTCGGTAATCCTTTTAGGACTTTTCAAAGAAGTATTTTTCGCCAGAAACAATACTGTCCAAAACGTGTCGGTATTTAATAACACGACATTTCCCATTTTTCTTTTCACTAAGTATATTCAAAAACTACATTTGAAAGGAGTTGACGGGGCCTTAGATTAATAGCTTTAACAGTGGAATTAATTGTTAATTTTATATATTTACAGGGCTTACAGATTCAAAACTCCGCGCAAGTTAAAGAATCTCATGATAAACAAAAGAGGTTGTTCAAGCCATTCCCCGGGCATTGGAAATGTGAAATATGTGAAAAACTTAGAAACTGGACATACAGTTACCACTCAATTTCGATGTTCAAAATTTGGTATTGGTTATCATCCTTATACAAATATTGGATGGGTACGTATATGCATTTGACAATTTCCTTGACCAAAAAATATTACTTGGAATCCTTTTCACTACATCATTTTTGCTATGATCGGTAAATAATGTATATTTTCTGAAAAAACCTGACGTTTTATTTATTTTTACTAATTTCTTTCAACAAGCGACTGCCATATATGACTTTTAGACAATGATGAATTCATGTCTTGAAAAACCATGTCCGTATGGATTTGCATTTAACCGGAGATATCCCATTCAGCAAGACTATTCAGGATCGTTCAGGTACATCAATTTGTACTTTATTATATTACATTTTATAAACTATAGACTTGGGCGTTTCTTGAATAAATTAAAGCCAAAAAAGTTTTTGTCATACATTAAAACATATGTACTAAATTATAATATAATTATAATTTTCATTTTTTAGTTATAGTGCAACAAAGAGCATTTCCGGAATTGAATACGCAGCAACGGCCCAAGTTGGCTGTAGCCGAGGACATGTTAGTATTCTATTGCTTTCCAGCGCTTGACATAGTAAAATTAGGTAAAGAAAATGCGCATAATTTATGATATTAAATTGTGGTTAAAAGTATACATTCGCTGCAGTGTCCTTCTTCTTTCATGATTCGAGAATAATTTAAAGTTCTGTAACGTACCATCAGCCAAAATATGGTTGTTTTAAAAAAATATCTTCTCTTTCATCTATGCTCTCATACAAATGTTGGGCGTGGACGAAGCTTTTTGCAGTAAATTTGCTTAATTCTGCTATTATTATGCTTAATTATGCTTAGTTATGATCATTGCAATGGTTTTGTGCAACTCTGCATGCGATTGCCTTTAAATTTCTTTTAAGTACAATTCTATTAATACCTATGTTGCCTTTAACGTTTGCCCCAGCCTTTTCATTTGCGCATTGTCAATTTTTAGTATTAAACTAAGATAGTATTTCATTATTATTTCAATATTATTTCAAGTCCATTGCGATCAAATTATCGATCTTTATGTTAGCATAATTTACAAATTCAGATCTCATCTATCAGTTGGGAACTTGTCTTAGAAACGTGGTCAGTTTATAAACCCATGCTAATTTAATAACACCTAAGCAAAATTATGATGATCGATTGCTCTCGCATAAGTCTACATATTTATATATGTACTGTTAATTTTGTCCCGTATAGTGTTGTGGCTGTCACGGACCTTCAAGAGGTAAACGGAACTATTGTTTTGAAAAATGCAAAGCTCAAAATGGTGGAACTATTGAATCACAGGTCTACTCTTGGTTTTGGGTGAGGACATCTTTCCCAAAGAAATTTTGGACCAAATGTATTGATTACAAAATGAAGGAAAACGGCATTTTTGTGTGGTATAAGCTAATTGGAAACAGTGAAGCACCGATCGAGGTTTGTTGGAAGATCTTCGACAATTAAACTTTCACATCAGAAAGGGCAATAAATGAAAATTTGTCATGAAACCATGTAGTTACTTTCACCAGATATATTAATGATTTTTAACAGGGTCGGTGCGATAGAACAGGAAAAGCACTCTTGTACGGTGGGGTAAGAATCATATTACCTTTTAACCATGGCGTTTACTATTTATTTTGCACTATGCGAATCCGCATACTTTCGTGTTGGAGAACTTGCTTGTTACCATTGAAGCAATGGCATTACCAAAGCCGTTTATAAAAATGCCATATTAATAATCCTATTATTCTATTTTCCAGGCAAATTTGACGAAAAGTAATTACATACTTTATATTATTATTATTATGTGGCTTTTTAAAATCCTCTATTGTGATTGGTTGACGAGCGGTCCGTAAAACCCATATCGGGACCGTGGTCCATATAATTATTCCGTACCTGCACCAGTTTTAATTTCCGGATGTCTCCCGAAGTTCAGTCATATAATGAACCGATTATTAACCTCGGTTGTTCGATCTGTACTCTGAAATATCACACCAAGTTTTTTTCATGGACCGAGTAATTTTATTCTCACATTATTCCATTTTTTATCATTCGTCTTAGATGTTGGTTGTTCCAGATAATACGACGGCAGAAAAAACTCCTTTAATCGATGGTATGATTGTGTATCGTCAGGACACGGAGAAAGTTTATGTAACAAAACATGAGAAACTACACCCTTTAGCAGAAGAAGAAAAGGCAAGTTTCATTATTAGGAAGCTTTGTAATAAATTACCCTTTCCAAGAGGGAATAATTAAAGAGTAAAAGACATGCCCATATATTAAATTATTAACAATTAGAATAGAAAGTAATACTAATAATAATGTAATTTCTTTAATAGCCTGTTTCACAAGTTCAATTAAGGATAAACAGCGCTTTAAAATTATGAATTAAGCCAATTATGAATAAAGAGGAAGAACACTCATAGTTTCTTTTTTCCCAACATATCGTTTTAAATTTATTTACAACAACAGTGCGATTATCCCCGAGCAGGTGCGGAGCACCGTGCGAGCTAGGGTGCTAATTCCTCTCGGATATTTACACCCAGGATGTTCAAAGGCGAAATCAAAGTTGTCCGCCATAATGCAATGGACCTCACGCCATGGACGGTCTTCTAAGTTATGCGTATGCGCCAGTGTACTAAGCTCTTGATTGGTCGAGACAAATATTTGTATTTTTAAACCTTCATAACTGTCATTTCGCAAAATTTTGAAGAAACTTACAAATACATTTTCATATTATTTATATTTTCATAAATATGGAATAAATATATATTTTTTAATTACATCAGAGGGAAACTCGAATCAGTCGAATGTGGTGAGGACTTTTTACGGTGTAACGAAAAAAATAAGACTAAATTTTCGACCATATTCACCGTGTATAATGAAGTCGGAAGATTTTACACTTGAAAATAAGACCCGGCACAGGTATAAAAAGTCATTCTTTTGTGGTAAACACAACTTTTGTATTCTCAAACGTAAATCAATATACAAATATGAATGTGTAATGTGATAGACGACATTATAATTTCATTTAAAAACTCCATTTTTTCAAAATATTCGCGTGCAAAAACCAGTCGAGGCGTAAACATAAAACTTCGGAAGTAGTATGAGACGTCTGATGCTATATTTCATGGTAATAAATAATTAAAATAATTTACCATAACAGTGACTATAGATGAGTAACTTAACTTCCAGAAAATGGTTAGAATCTTGTCGTATTTTTGCCCTTTTTTTCACAAAAATACGAGGGTAAACTTTGATTCTTTGAAAACATACGGCCGTTGCGATGTTGGTTGCGAGTTGCTATGACTACAGTGCTTCCGCTTCCAGAAAATACTTCCATTCTTCTCTTCTCAAATACCACCAATACCAAGTACCCTCCAAACACCCAACCTACTCAAAATTTTCGAACTATCATGTCACCATCTCTATGCTTCACTCATTTCGCTTAACCGAGGCGAGGGGTTGCTGCATGCATGTATTTCTAGTATAAGATTTCTAGAACACTTCAAAGTGTCTTCGCAGGGAAATTCGCGCCAGCTCGATGCATACGAGGACTTGTATTATTAAAAAATCAAAAAGTTAAATTTTCTTTTATTTGCCAAACCTTGAATCAGTCCCGCATATGTAACGTCGTTGATGCCGCATTTGACTGGTTTCTTAAAGCCTGTACCTTGTAATATATTCCTATATAACCAACAGTGTATTCTGTAGGTATTAATATTACATTCCATTTATAATATGATATATATTAATATCTTTATGCGCAGGTACTTGAGACAAAAGAGGAGCTTAACAAATCTCTTGAGAAAAATGACAAAATACTCAGGAAATTTGGTATGACTAATTCATTATAATTCCACCGAAATGCATTTTTCCTCATTTTCTCGCGAATTACCCGCACCCGACATTTTATACTTGTGCATGGGCCAAGAGCTCTTGTGCAAAGAAAAGGAGTCGAAAAAGAACATTAAAGATTGTTGTACTGTGCACTGTTTAATAATCAGGCTGGACAAAAAGTACACAATTTTCAATGTCGCATACGAGTTGTTATATATATATATATATATATATATATATATATATATATATATATATATATATATATATATATATATATATATATATACTGTCGTTGTCAAAAAGGTTGTCCTGAGCAAGTATATGTATATATCGATCACGTGACATTATTATGCATCAACACGCGTGGGATTGTACAAGCGTGTTAATTGCGAGTTCGAGTATAGCAAGGTGAACGATTAGAAAATGCCAAGACCATATTCGGATGATTTAACGTGGAGAATGGTTTATCAACGACTGTTCTACGAAAGAATCATCGACGAAATTGCAGCACAGCTATTTATTTGTTCAAAAACCGTCTATCGTACTCTCAGCACCTTTTGGAACACGGGTGATGTGAAGCCTTGCCGTATGGGTCGCCCAACAGCGAGCGTATCTTTATTCCCACACGAAGAATATATTATCATGAACTGTTTACTGCGAACGCCGCAAATATAGTTGAATGAGATAGCAAGCTATATGTAAACCTCTTCAATAGGATTTAAATCAGGACTGTCGTACACTCGTTCTACAACTTCTTGTACATGATGGGTTGGGTGGTTATCTGTTTACAAATATGCATATATTACTAGTTTTAGCAGTTGCATCTTTGTGCATCAACAAGTTTTGTTTAAACAGATATTAATAGATCAAAACATGATCACAAATTCAGTCATCCCTTGAGACATATGTTAGAACAGCGAATTTGCATTAATTATATTCAAATCTCAACCATAACGAGAACGGATCGCGGGTTTTCCCCATCAAATCGATTCATAGCTGGTAAAAGCTGTTCATCAAGAAAATGGATAAAGGAGCGTGTTTCAAATCTTTCTTCAGGATTCTTTAACAGTTCGCAAGAAGTCCATCACACGATACTGCCGAAATAATGGAATAGCGAGGTGTCCACCGTGCATAGCTATAGTCGCTCACAACAGGCGGTATCCCACGAGCACTATATCCATATTGCCGAGCAAGTCGTTTATCTTTAAAACGTAGAACCAAATAAATAAAGATCTACTAGTTTGTGCAATCCAGTTACAGTAAGGTATTATTTAGTACATACAATGCCTGTTTCATCGAGGAAAACGAGCAGGTTTGGGTCAAAAAGACTGATTTCGGCCATGAATTGTAGCCCAATATCGTTTCTTCGCTGAAGGGCAATTCTCTGTATCTGAAGAAGAAAATGTGGCTTGAAGAGTTGATAAAGAACAACTAGAATCTTGTAATAAATTGGAAAAAGGTGGAATGGCTTGCGTCTTATTAATATAGTTATATGATTTCCAGTATGCGGTATTAAGTATATATTCCAACTAAAATAAGGTCATAATGTTCGTACCTTTTTGCGTGTTATTCCAAGCCTATAGAGAGCTCGGCACAGTGTCTCCGGGCCAAATGCAGAGCCAGTAGCATTAATGATATAGCTTGCTATCTCATTCAACTGTATTTGCGGCGTTCGCAATAAACAGTCCATGATAATATATTCTTCGTGTGGGAATAAAGATACCCTCGCTGTTGGGCGACCCATACGGCAAGGCTTCACATCACCCGTGTTCCAAAAGGTGCTGAGAGTACGATAGACGGTTTTTGAACAAACAAATAGCTGTGCTGCAATTTCGTCGATGATTCTTTCGTAGAACAGTCGTTGATAAACCATTCTCCACCTTAAATCATCCGAATATGGTCTTGGCATTTTTTAATCGTTCACCTTGCTATACTCGAACTCGCAATTAACACGCTTGTACAATTATATATACACCCATTTGCAAAAACGTTGGCCGCAGATAGATAGATAGATAGATAGTCGAAGTCTAATTAGAATTGCATATGATTACATTTGCATTGGATTTCAATCATATTAGATTTCGACTATCTATCTATCTATCTATCTATCTATATGCGGCCAACGTTTTTGCAAATGGGTGTATATATGTGTATATATATATATATATATATATATATATATATATATATATATATATATATATATATATAAATTTACTGAGATAGTATGAGGAGCTACAAGCAGGACATCATATCACTATTGCTTACCATCAATATATATATATATATATTAATATATATATATATATATATATATATATATATATATATATATATATATATATACCACAAATAATGTTATATAACACAAATAATGTTAAACTGCCAAAATCTTTCCAAGAGAGAGCGAGGTAAAACGGCTCTTACTGTCAGTCATTCAAACCAATTAGTGTACATTATGTATTTCATAATTTCAGAATCACTATGGAAATCGTTAAACAAAAGTATCGTGGAAACAAAGACGCAGTTGGCTGAGGTCAAATCTATATTAAAAGAAAGCTGCATTATGCCGTGTGTATTATACTGTATGTTTCATGCAAATGTACTGGAAACTCGCAGTACAGTAGATGATTCACAAACTAAATGCTGAACTACATACAATGTTCAGGTTTATTTGTTAAAAATATTGGAAAGATTCGTTCGGAATTATTGGGTGAGAAAAGTTTATATGATTTTTAGAATTTGAAAAATTTTATATAAATTTTTAAAGAAATTTGCAAGATAAAGCCTTGCCTCTTTCTGAAGTGTTGTAACTTTCTTTCGGACGCAATGATTAATACAACAACATCCACTTTTTGTACAGTTGATCATATGAGCTACCTTTTAAAATTGATAATATTAACAATATTTTTTTCCATTCCTCAATCTTCTCCGATTCCGCGTTTCCCCGTTGCAATCTTTGAAGTAGAGCCGTTTACTAATGAAGCCATCCCAGAAAAATCTTAGGAAAACGTCACAACACGTAAAACTACAATAACCTATAATAAAACATCATTATTCATTATAATACTGTGTAAGACAATAATATCGGCAATATTTTAGATTACCATGAAATTAACGCAAAAATAATTTTTGTAATTTCTTATGCTTTTTATACATTTTAAATGTGAAATTCATTCAAAGGTTGGTGGATACAGCAATCCTGGAAAATCCTGTTTGGACATTCTTCAGCGGACAAAAACAGTATCATTGGGAAATGGAGAATACTGGATTAATTTGGACAATAAACTACTAAAAGTATACTGTGACATGAAAGCTGATGGAGGTATCCTGTGACGTTGCAATTATTATTCAGCAATACAATAAATTGCTCGAATTACTCTTTTCACATTAGAAAGCTGAAAAATTTGATTTGGCAGTATATATTTTTGCAAAACAATACCTAGGAAATAATTATAATTCCGATTCCTATAGGTTTTCCTATAGGAATTTGAATGTGAATAAATTTTCCTATAGGATATTTACATTCCTGTAGGAATTCTTATAGGATCCTATCAAGAGTTTTCATAAGGGACAGTCGAATTAGCCTTTCTCACGATGACGTTTTTAGGGTACTCTCAATTTTCTCAAACGGGTTTAAAAATTTATAAAAACATGAAAAGAGTTTTTTTTAGAATCAACAAACCATTTTAGGAATAAATTTAGTCTAACATTAAAGTAAGTCGCCGTTACCAGATCTTGCGCTTACGGTTTTGTAAAAAAGTGCTCCCAAAATGGCGGCATATTCGTCATCGGGAGACGGGTTAATTGAATGAAGGTGAAATGTTTGCTGATATGTCGATATTACTGAAATATATCATCCTAGATCAAACCAGGAGTCGCTGATTGCGAATCCTCTCTTAGTCAATGCTTGTGCAGGGATAAAAGCTTCATTCGTTTATAGGTGGCTGGACATTGGTTACTAACCTCGTTCTAAAGAATTCGAGAGGAATGGATTGGTCTCTACAGAATGATTATCGTCAAATTAGTGAATACGAAAACCAAAAGCTTGCTCTTTCAACATATGCTCTTCGTGACTTGGGATCGAAAATGTCGTTCAATCAACTCAGATTTTTTTGTCGAAAAAAGATTCCAGGACGAATCTTTGATATCGCCACTAATAAATCCAACAGTCTTGGTCAAGAAGTTATTAAGTATTTTACCGCTCAGACAAACACCTTTCCTAAGAGCTGTGGATCGTATTATCGTTTACCTGATGACAATTCAACTCTAGCCAGTCAGTGTTCCCGATGGGGTTATTATCAATCAAAGTATTTTGTTGGTCTATGGCATCATGCTGGTGGGACCATCAAAAATCGCTTATTTAATCACGCGGCATTTATTGGAGGTAAAGTTCATTGGCTAGTTCAGCAAGCAAATGGCCGTTGGGAATGCGATGATTTCATATCATCCTCAGGATACGCAAAATCACCAAACGATTTTTGGAAAATTTTCGTTCGTTAATTGTTGGTTTATCGTGCTATTTATAGAACGACGTAAAACACAATACCCTCTGTAGCTTAGCAATTAATGTTACTCAAAAATATATAACGGTAGTATTCTGGTTTTGCATTTATTTTGAAAAATCTCGTTCTCGTTTGAAAATTTGAAATAACTAAAATCCGAAGTATATAGTATTTAGATGATAAATACTATATAAGCGCTGTAGTTGAAAAGTTGTCACTTGTACTGTTGGTGAATAAATAATAATAATAATAACCGCTTATAGCCGCGTATGTATTGTTTTGACACATCTGCACCCGCTTCTCGGCTCTCATTGGAACTTGTTTTCTGGGTCTTAATTGGATGAATCATTGGCTGACGCGCGTCCCTCCTGGTAAGTCCTGTGTGGGGCATTTCGCTTTAACATCGCCCACACCACCGCATTTCCAACAAGTAATTTTGTCCTTGGACTTACACCCTGGCTTTTATTAATTACGGCTATTCCCATCCTCAGATTTGGCGCGCTCGGTTATTACATTGACGGCCTTATGAACATCTCGGAAACGCCATTGAAATATCATTATTTCAACATTATTTCAAATCAGGATCTCCTTGCCACTTAAACTTGTCACTATTTTCAGCGATTAGCGAATTTACTATCTTGGCAGTTATTACAATATTGGTTGCCATAACTGGCAGGAATATGATTCTCAATTAGTTTGATTCGGAGCTCCAAAACACACGTTTGTATGGGTGCTCAGCCTGCGTCTTCTGAGGTACGGCCTACGGCAATTCCTCGAAAGGGAACGAATAAACCGTTCTTTTGATGCTGTTCAATTAAGTTTAAATTTAATTGGGGTCAGAATATATTTTATACATGTAGATTCTGGTCCTATTTTAATAATATCGCTGCTGCTATTTTGCCGTTTAACAAGATTTGGTCGTTTATGGACGCGTTGACACGATTGAAGAATACGGTCAAACACTGCCTCGTCCCATGGGCCTAGCTCCGTTGCTCTCCACAAAGGCCTTGGGATACGCTGTTGATTTCTGTCGGAATTTAAACAAAGAGGCTTGGTCGCATAGAATAGAATCAGGCTAAAATATTAAGAAAACATGGCAAGCGAAAGAATGCAAATGCATGTATTGATGAAACCTTGCTTCAAGAAGCTATAAATTTTTCACTAACCAAGACTAATAATTCTAACATAGCATTAAAAAAGGAACAAAAAGGCGCTATTCGTCATATGGTCGATAAAATCGAGAAGTGCCCTGCAAAATCCAAAACACACTATCAAGGTCTGTGATTCCCTTCGATGATTATAGCCTAACAGTATACTATACTTGGCGTGCATACTGCTACAGTCCCCAATCAAATCCATTCATGTACATGATTTTTTTTTCATTGATTGCATTATTAAAACAGCGTTTGTGTAAGAGTACTAAGAGAACCTGTCTAACAAAAAAACTGTGTTGGTTATGGTATTGCCTTTAAATATGGTTAAATAAAGAAAATGACACTAGTGAATGAGCCAAAGTGATATCAGAGCTGAAACAGGTCAATTGAAACATGATCAGCCAATAACCCATCTCAATAAAAATCACCAGTAATTGACTTCCACTGATTAATTTTTTGATTTTCTTTTTTATTTTTGATTTTCTACTTTTGATTTTTTATTTCAGGTGTAAGTGTATAGCATGGAGAAATAGCTGTTTTACATACTTTCCTTTAACCAGTATATACCATCCATATTATTACCTGAAATTGCGGCAAAGGATCTTGAAACTCCTATTATTTATTGTAACTAATTAGGTTAATTCATGAAACACAAGTTAATGCCCAATGGTTGGTATCACAAACAAATTCAAATTAACAAGCTTTACAGGTCTGCAGCAAGGTTGTTCTCACAACTTGTCATCCTCATGCAATTCAACAACTTGTTAACATGTTTCCTGAAGCGACTTGACAAATTAAATCTGTTGTCTTTCTGGAAAGTTGCGATTTTAGGGTTTGAATGATGCATTATTTTGACTTCAATTAATGTACGATAGTTATTAGTATAAATAGAACGTGTTCCAAAGAATTTTGAACATTTCCAAACTTTTAATTTTCCACAGATATTGACGAAATTAACAAAATTCTGCGGATTTTTAATTTCTTTTTGAAAAAATAGCTTTTTGCTCGTACAAGTCCTCAGTCCGCAAAATAAAAGATTTTTGTCTTAGATTAATAATGATTCCAATTTCGGAAACCCTTTTAAGGGTTTAAAAATCTCAATGTGAGAGACATATGTTACGAAATGCGCATATATAATGTTTTAGCATTGTTAAGAAATAGAAGGTCAATATCGACGAGGAATTTACTTGGGGAACATGTCACATAAAATGACGTGTAAAGAAAATAATATTATGACCCTTCGGAATCACAAAATTACTTTTCCTATCATGAGGTGACAGCCCATGGGGTTTCCTCCGAAACAATAGTATGTCGTACAAAGTCCAAGTGTCACAACTCAAAAAAATAAGTTCTAGGCGGATACTAGTTTGTGTCAATAATTTCTTTGTTACTTTTTGCTCGGTTAAGTACTTGAAGCCTTACGTCACTAAAAGCTTAATTCGATGAAATTATTAGTAAAATAGTTTAGAAGCAGTGATCACCCCTAAAAGCTACCATTCCGAATCATATGAACAATTTAGAATGACTGTATCTTTGATAATTCATGATATAGAGCTATGTCGACTGTGCCGTTTCTGGGTGTGGTCATTTTCAGGACTTTCGTCCCGGATTCAGATTTTGGCACATATGCTATGTCGACCGCTATGGTCATTTTACCATAAAACAATTCAGATAATCTGTCCGAAGTTAAATGAAATGCACACAAACTCCTTTACAGGTCCTAGACTGCTAAGTCTTGTTTTATATAATATGTAGACTAATTTTTAACCAACGGACCAACGGGCTATAAATTCATGAATTTGTTGATTCTTTCTGGCGTTTGCCTTGCAGAACAACATTATACTTAATTATTTTACTCTATATTTTTGCCGAATTGGTGTCACGCCAAGAACGATATCTCAAAACCTATTGCGCCAAATCATCTAAAATTCTCAGTGAAACTTTGTATGTAATATATCTATATTTGGTACAAGAATGGTAGAGATTGCTCATGTAGATCACAAACTATGGGGTTTTGTATCACTCGGAAATGACCGAAAAATTGATTGATTAAAGTAATTTAGCAAAAATATAGTAAAATTTAAAATTTAACAACCATTCTAGTACCAAACGTAGATCATGTGCATTAGTAACTTACTTCACTGTTTTTATGATTCTGTCTTGATTGCTTGTCTTACAATACTTCTTAGCGTAACTGCCATTTTTCGCTTTTAGGGGTAATTATCTTGATTCTATGGCAACTACCAGATTCAAGTCTGTGCCATTTGTCATCAATTAGTGAGAACAATAGTTCTGGGCTAAAAAATTGCAAGAAAAGCTGTTTTTGAAAAAAAAAGTTTCATGTTGTGGAGTACCACCTTAAGTTACTATAGTCTGGAGGATACGTTTGACACACATTCACACACCATAATCAGTACCCTTCTGCTAACACCGTTTCGCCTCTATTTATAAAATATTATGAGTCTTATAAAATCCTTTCCGTAAGTGGAAAACAGCCTTTAGTTCAGAAATCCCCGCAGGTGTCACGGCTTGTTACATCATTATGCACAAGGTCTGTTGCTGCTCCAAAATATTGCCAATATAAACAATAACATAATTTCATTTATTATTCTTTTTGCAACATACATAGGGAGCAACCGTAAATAATGTCTGTTAATATATAGTCCCTTTCAATCATCAATATTTCTGGCAGTTTTTCATTAAATACGACTACATGGTTTAGGTGTAGAGGAGAGGATTCATTCTCCCCTGACAATATCCGGACTTAAAAACTATATAAATCTCCAAGTGAAAAAGACGTCAATTACAGAATAATTATGCTGCTTCAAACTGTGATATGTAAATTTGCGTGAAAACGATGCCCGCTAAGGATGACGGTAGGAGGCTGTATGTTGTCTTCAAACGGAATTGTTGTAGCCATATGAACGGGCGATCTTTTTCCGAGAGAGAAAAAGCAGATATTTGACAACATTCATTTTTTCATTGATCAAGACAATTTTGTAAGAAAAATTACAAGGATAATCAGCAGGTTAGTCGCGAAGAATTTTGTTGAAAAGACGTCAGTTTGTGAATACGTTTCCATTACTGAATTCTACGCGAAAACTTCGCAGAGACTAAAAGAGGTGAGTTGGCTTCCCCCCACGGGCTGCTTTTCCAAAAATATAAGCTCAATTGGGGAACTTAAGGTTGTGTGAAATATCACGTTAAATTTTGATATTTGTGTAAATAAACTATGTTAGCCAAAATATTGTTCGAATAGCTATTTGGAAGACTTGTAGTTTGGTAAAATGTTTTCATTTTTTTACCGCGAATGTAGTTATTTGAATTTAAACGAGTTGAATACAGTAAGAAGAAAATATACGTGTTAATAAGCAACAAAGTAAGAGTACTGATTCCGAGTGATTGAAAATTATATTTACTCAGGATGAATAAATATTTTCCCAATAAACCGTTCTTATTGAATAAAGTTATCGAAATGAAAAGGTTTTATTACTTAGAGGATGACTTACTTATGGAGGTATTACTTTTCAAACTCGGGACATAATTTCGGGGTATGCCTAAAGTATGCAAAATTCGCTGTATAAAGATATTAATTAAACTTTGCTCTACTGATCATGAAGCACGCACTAGTTTAACAGTAGACACTTAACAAACTATTGCAATATGTTATACTACTACAAATTCTGTCGAAAATTTATTCAAAAATAAGTTAGGCACATGTCCAATTATTTGTTTGACGCATGGAACGTTAAAGGTTATTACACGAGTTAAAGCGACAGTCTTTTAATTTGGATCTGTTTTTTTGCACCTGCAAGACTTATTCTCTAAAGCTTTTTTCCCTAATGTTAATGATTGTTACGGAACAGTCTTAATACAACAATGGGCCGGAACATGCAGTTTTTACATGATTTTAAACTCGGAGTTCGAACTCAAGTTTCCCTTAAATTTGCATTTTGTTGAATTAAATTAGTTAAGTAAACACTTAAACTAGTTAAAATCTTTTTAATATGAATTATTAATTTTCTAATACTCATTTTTAAAAGCCATAGTTGGATGTTTTTATATCCAAAAATAGAATGTTCCTATTTCCCATGGTTTAATCACAAGTAATTTTGCCAGTATTTTACTAAATACGGCCACATGCATGGTATAGGAGCAGGGGAAATTACATCTTTCCTCACAATATCAGGACCAAAAAAACTATAAATCTCCGGAAAAACTGTCGGTTTGATTCAAAATAATTTCTTTTGGAATAAACTTATCGAAATGAAACAAGGTTCGTCAGTTACAGGATATACTAACTTAGAAATTGATAAGTTGTATTTTAGTTGATTAGCTGTATTTTTTAAAAAATTGCATAGATATATTGCTTTTCAAAATCGGTACATTAGTTCATGATGTCTCTAAAGTATGCAAAATACGCCATATAAAGATATTTAAAAAGTGACACGACTCAGACAGGCTTCTCCGGATCAATGGGTTATGTCGAATCGCACAGTCTTTTCGTTGCAGTAGCACTTTAAGTAATTAATAATAACATGAATATTCACCTTTCCACTTATCGTTCTAAGTTACGCTATTGTACGACACATTACGGTAACACAAAGTGTCAGCACTAATAGTGCGTTTTAATACGCGTACTCTATTAAATAGTTAAAAAACGAGTTGCGTGCCTTTGTGTTGTAATAATTACAATTGGTGGATGTTGGGATTAGATCAATAATGAAATTCTCCTCACATGTTATTTAAGATGCTGCTTAACAACAAAGAACTCTCTTCGAACGGCGTGACAACAACGTACTCAACAGTATTAAGACGAATTCTTGCCCAAAAACCTTTCAAAAAGATCTAAAATTTTTCAAAATATGACATGACGCGTGATAGAGGAATTTTGAATGATTCAATTAAGTTTATAGTTTTCTCCGGCTAAAGCGAGAGTCTCAAATTCGGTCTATCTTTTTTTCGCGTAGGACCAATCGAAATAAATCGTTGTCGCATGTGACATATTTGCGACCATCGTATTGGCGTTCAATTGCTCATTTAATTCCCTGTTTCTTCGCGCTAACTTGAGGATTGTCGCTGACATACGACACGTTAGGTCAAAAAGCGTAATAATAGCGTTTAATTATGCGTACTTAAGTATTTGTGAATCTACGCTTTCTAAACGTACTCGATCGAAGCTAAACGACACTTCACGCATATTCTGTGTCCTCGATCAAAAAGATAAACGACACTGCATGCCATGTGCTGTGTACTCGATACGAGGCTGAACGACTGCACGCATATTCTTGGCGATCAAAATTAAATGTCTATATACGCATATTCCGTGAACTCGATCAAAACTAAAACACTGCGCGCGTATTTTGTGTACTGATCTGGCTATTAGATTTCAAAATTTAATAATATATTTATTATTATGTTGCTAAAAGTAGTATGGCCAATACATATGGACTGATTGGACTCCCCATTCCACTCTTAAAGATATAACCTTCGTTCAGTTAGGTTAACCTGCGATGTTTTTGCATTGCCTGACAATCTTCTGCTTATTTTTAAACTCTCTCTGCTAAAGCGGCTTCTTTAGCTCGACTAAACGCTTAGCAATACAACAGAAGGCAGTAAAATATTCAAAAATACAAACTTACGTACATTATGGCCTCACACGCTGGCAATCAAATTGCTCGTTATATCACACTTATATTATAACAATTGTGAATGTATGCTTTCTAAGTGTGCTCGATCGAAGCTAAACGACTGTACGCATAAAAATTATTCTGTGTATACTGCCATACTGGCTCAAAACTAAGGGCTGTTTTCCATTGTCGCGTTTTTTGTACGTACGTACACGCACGTAAAACGTTTTAAATCGTTAAAATGATACTTATGAAATCAACGATTAAATAGATGCATAGGGTTGGACTCAGTGATGATTTGGTGTGTTTTTTCTGACATTAATATACAACAATTTTTTTACACATTAACATACAAAATTAATTTTACAACAACTTAGAAGACTTTAAACTTTTACATGCGTGTACGTTCGCGCAGAAAACGCGACAGTGGAGGGCAGCCCTAAGCGTGAAACGTCTGTGTAAGTACGCTCATGTGTACTGAATCAACACTAATTGCGAACTTAATCTGGTTCACATATTTCAAAAATTAATCCCCGAGCCGGCGCGAGGATTAGGAATTACACCCGGTATGGCGTGTTTAGGGTTTAGGGTAAACCAATGAGCGTTTAGCTACTATATCTTGAAAAAACATCACGTTTCCTTAGGCGGAGTGACCCCGATTGTAGTAATTGTGGCGAATATACCGAAAATTTTCAAACTGACTTGCGAAGCCAAGAATGGGAATTGATAGATAATAAATCCTGCGTGAATAAGATGTGGGATAAATGGAAAACGCTTTTTATGACTGTATTAGATAAACATGTTCCAATAACAGAGAAAAGAGTTAAAAATAAACCAAGTGTCCCTTGGCTAACAAATTCAATTAAAAGACAAATTAGAGAACGAGATCGTCTTAAACTCTTTGCGATAAGATATAAATCGAATAACTACTGGAATGCATACAAATTGTCCAGAAATCAAGTAACTGATACATTGCGAAAAACAAAAACAGCTTATCATAAAGTACAATTTGATAAAGTGAAACATGATCCAAAGCAAGCTTGGAAAACTGTCAATAAAATTTTAAACCGAAATCAGAAATTCTCTGAAATAAACTCTATCAAAACTCAAAACGGAGAAATATCTGATCCAACTGAGTTAGCAGAATGTTTTAATGATTACTTCACAAATATCGGTCCAGATATTGCCACAACTGTCGAAAATTGTGACGGAAATTTTGCTGACTATATGACTAATAAAACAACAAGCAACCTTAAGTTTCAAGCAGTGTCAGAATCCAAAGTATACAGACTTCTTTTGTCTTTAAATCCCCGTAAATCTACCGGAATTGATAAAATTCCAGCTAAAATTATTCGTATTGCGTCCCCAGTAATTACAAATTCTTTGACAAAGATTTTCAATATGGCAATTAGCAATGAGTCCGTTCCGTCTGAATGGAAAGAAGCGAGAATTACGCCTTTATATAAGAAAGGTCCTCGAAATCTGTTAAACAATTATCGGCCTATATCTATTCTACCTATTGTAAGTAAAATTTTCGAAAAAGTATTATATGAACAATTATATGATTATCTTGTGGCAAATAACTTGTTATCCCATCACCAATTTGGTTTCAGGCAGTTTCATTCGACAGCGTCTGCTCTTTTAGACAGTACGAACGCATGGTTCGTAAATATGGATCGCGGTCTTTTTAATATTGCGGTATTCCTTGATTTACAAAAGGCTTTCGACACGATAAATCATGATATATTATTGAAGAAACTTGGTTTATATGGCTTAGAAAAGCCAGCCTTAAACCTTCTAAAATCCTACCTAGCAAACAGAACCCAAATGTGTTCTGTAAATGGGGTAATTTCTCATAAAAATATTGTTACATGTGGAATTCCTCAAGGCTCAATTCTTGGTCCGCTTCTATTCCTAATCTATATAAATGATTTACCTAACAGTTTGCAGTATTCATCAACAAGAATGTTTGCAGACGATACGACCCTAACTGTTTCTGGTAAATCAATTTCTGATGTAGAAGTGGCCATCAATTGTGACCTTGCTAACGTCAAGCGGTGGCTCTCTGTTAACAAATTATCCTTAAATCTTATAAAAACTGAATACTTACTAATTGGATCACGGCATAACGTCAATAATCTATCTGCCCCTCCAAATGTATTTGTTGGCGATGTGCCAATTAAAAGAGTAAGAGAAACAAAATCACTCGGAGTCTTGATTGACGAGTTTTTATTATGGGATAAACATATTGACAAAATTGCTAAAAAGGTCTCATCCGGAATTGGAGCAATCAGAAAGCTTAAGTCTTGTGTGGATCGAAATACATTAATTAGTGCCTATAATGCACTCATATTACCACACTTTGACTATTGCTGCGAAGTTTGGGATACTATTGGTACCACCCTTGCTGATCGTCTCCAAAAATTACAAAATAGGGCTGCTAGAGTGATTACAGGTCGTAAAAATGAACACGGCCAATCTGAACTTGCGTTAAATGAACTAAAATGGACTACTTTGAAAGAACGTAGAATTCAATTTTCAGCAAGTCTCATGTATAAAATAACTCATGAAATAGCGCCCAAGCAATTAACCGATCTTTTTCATAAGACGCCTTCCTCTCAGCATTATAATCTACGAGGTTCTACCACGCAGCTCCAATTGCCTAAACCCAAGACAGAATATCAATCAAACCGGAGTATTTTTTAAGACAGCAGGTATACAGGGTCTCCCAGTAAAAGCAGAACCAAAATCAACAATATTATGTGGTCGCTAAAATTATATTCATACTTACGTCGTTATTTTTTAGATTAGTTTAAAACTTATTAAAGCTATGCCTCTAGGTGTTCACTCAGAGAGGTCTTAAAATACACCGCTGCTGGTTTAAAACTTAACATATAAGACGGTCTTATATGTTAAGTTTTAAACCAGCAGCGGTGTGGAGCTAAATAAACCAAAACAGCGAATTGAAATATATAAACCAGGGTAAGCATGTGTAGCTTTAAACACTAGCTCCGGAAAAGCCAGTAAATCATCGTCATGTCAATGAAATAAATAAAAAAGCAATTTGTCGCTTTTTTGTTCCGCCCTTTTATTGCTTAAAGGCGGATTTCCACTTACAGCGAAATCATTCGCTAGCGAAATATTTGCATATTTTCTTTTGAATTGAGAACACTCAAGTTGCACTAATCTATTTATGCTGCTTAAATTCAAAAGAAAATATGCTAATATTTCGCTAGCGAACGATTTCGCTGTAAGTGGAAATCCGCCTTAAGTGCATGCACTAACCATCGCCATGCACTAACCTATAGTGTCGCACACTTTTTTTCATAGTCTGCATGATAGCTAAAATCGTGATATTCTTTTAAAATAGAAGTAATACAAGCAATTACTAAAGTTTGGACTAGCGTAACCACATGCATGGATTAATTCTACAATTCCCTCTGCGTCTTCTGAGGGTGAATAACAAATTCCTAAATTACTTCATAATGACATGAAACGCGGAAGCCTGATATTACATATTTTAGCCCCGTTTACACTATACACTCAATTTATTGACACAGCACAGCTAAAATTGGCACCCGTACCAAATGCCATTAGTATTCAGGCTACCAAAACAAAGGCCGAGCACAGATGAAATGGGCACGGGTACCTGTTTAGCGTGCCGTGCCAATAAATCGGGTGTAGTGTAAGTTACATTAGCCGGATTATTGCAGAGCAAATCAAATTTCTATTCACGTTTCCACAACGCGATTGACGCAATTATGAGAAATGCTTATTGTTATGCTTAATCAAGAAAGTTTCAGTTTTTTTATTTTCCTTTAAATAGATGAAATCATTGCGAGGGCTATGGCTATTTTTACCCATGCTTTCCACACAAAATCAAGAAGACGTTTTGTTTTACAAAGTCAAAAGACAGTGGAAATCAGTGATGATTAAGCTTATTGTCACATGCTTGACCTTGTTACTTGTCACTGCAAATATTAACGCCAGCAGTTGTTCTCGGAAGAAATACGGCGCAATAATAAAAGGTGAGTTATATTTTTCTTGTTATCGAACTAGAAAATTTTGTCAGGAAGAACAGTAAGTTTCTTTCTTATAATTATAACAGATTTGCTAAACCTCCTGACGTTACCTACATGCATTAGCTAAATCTCCTACAAACTCTCTTGACGAAGGCCTTCAGGTCGAAACGTCGAGAAGTGTTTTGTCTATTTAGGCAGTTGTTTTACCACATTTGATGCTAAGTGGTTTGAAGACGCTGCCACGCTGCTCCCTGGTTATATTGAAACGTAGCTAATCAGCCATTTCACAATCGAGCAGAGTACTGGGTCTAGTCGCGAACCGCAAAGCATCCATGGATTGTTTGGAGGGATAGGAAATATAAGTCTGAAGTTTTTGTCCTTCCAAACAGTCCATATAGACCGATAGACGCTTTGTTCACAATTAGACACAATAGCCTGCCCGATTGGGAATTGGCTAATTACAGGATTAAATATTTAGGAGGTTCATCATTACCCTCTGATGAAATAATATCAAGACACGTAACATCTGAGTTTTCCATGTTTGAATGTTACACACTCTGCGAAGGCGAAGAAAATTGTGTTGGTTTCAACTACAGAACAACACAAAATGTTGAAAATTGTCAACTGACGTACGTCTCAAACAACAGAAAGAACTCAAAGAAGGGAGAATGGATGTTGATGCGTGATGATGCAGCGGTAGGCGGAATGTATATATTGTATATATATATATATAAAGGTTTTCTGTTGGAGTTTTAATAGGTATTATTTTACCCAGACATGCATGATGGCAGCAGCGATGCCAGATTGACGATATATTCCTGATACAAATGTTTGAGTGTTCTTTGAAAAAGCCGTAGGGAGCTAGCTTGTGACCAAAATAGCTGTATTTCTGCAATGAAATTGCATGGCCTTTCTCACGATGTCGAATATCCTCCATTTTTGGGGTACTTTCAATTTTTCTAAATGCGTTTAAACAATAATAGCAATGTAAGAAGCATTTCTTAATAAAGAGTCCATAGACCATTTGAAGAATGAATTAGGCCTAAAAAGACAGCCGCCCTGACAAGATCTTGCGCTTACATTAAAAGTACCCCCAAAATGGCAGCACATTCGTCATGGTAAGAAAGGCTAATTTAACAACTCCATGCATCCTTTAGCAAGTTCTAGTTTACCAACTTTCAACAGCGGACTTTAGCCTGATAAACCTTCCTATGGCTATAGAATGACGGAGTTGTCACGGTGTCATACCATAATTCAGTTGTAGCCAAGGTGGCTATATTAATTCCGGTTTGAACCAAGTTCATCGGAACAATTTAATCCCCGAGCCGGTGCGGAGCACCGTGCGAGGGTACTAATTCCGCCCGGAGATTAGGAATTACACCCGGGACCCGGGAGAACATGGCGGAATCCAAAGTCGCCTAAATTTGGACCATGAACGTTCAATGGTCATGGTACTTGTGCGCATGCGCGAAATGCGAACGAGTGTAGACTGGTAATCAGCAACTTACTGATTGGCTAAGACGAAACGTTTGTTTTTCAATGAAAAACGTCAGCAATTTAACTGTCATTTTGCAAACTATCATTTTAAAAAAATGTTTCGAAAACAAAATATGAAATGTGGAATCAAATAACAGATAAAACACTGGGAAGAGTTTAAAATATTATCAGAACTGGAAGAATTAGCGGTGAAAAGGAACAACTCGATTATAATCCTTGAAATGGTAGGAGTCTTTTTTGTTTATTTCGAGGTTTATTTATTTCGTGTTTGCTGTACGAATACATTTTATGACCTTGGTACAGTACGTCGTTTTGCTCGGTTTTGCGAAAACGTGACCGACTATCTAAGGCTTTACATCATCGTTTTAACTTCCAAAAGAGTCCTTAAAAGTGTAATTCGGAGTTTTAATATAACAAATATCACTTTAAAGGTTTATAGAGTCGACTGCAATCACTGCATGAATTTAACAATCGAAAAACAACATTCGAGCTGTTTTGATGTTTTGAAGGTTTAGCTATAATGAAGTATTAACTCTCACTTAAACTGTGAAAGTCTGTAACTTAATGCAACGGAAAGCAGCAGGAAAACGGCAATTGATAAAAGGAGAATAGTGCGAATAGTCGACGAATAGCGCGAATAGTCGACGAATAGTGCGAATAGTCGGCGAATAGTGCGAATAGTCGACGAATAGTCGACGAATAGTGCGAATAGTCGGCGAATAGTGCGAATAGTCGACGAATAGTGCGAATAGTCGACGAATAGTCGCATTGTGACATATTCTTCTAGCGATCGAATTCCGACCATACTTTACAAAACGAATAATACAAATTCCACAATACGTTTTACAGTAACTATTTTTTTGGAGAGGGGAATTCAAAAACCTGTTAGAAAACAATGCAATTCATCTAAGTGTTCTGGCAGTAATATACAAAGAATCTATTATTTAGTATAGAAAAAAAACACAAAGTTATCGACTTTTAAAAAAGTTCCTTAAAGTTCCAAACATAGTAAACCCCATAAGTATATCATAAAATAACCTAACATAACGCAATTATAGTGTATAAGAAAAAACAATACTCTTATTTACATAAATTGGACATGTTGATGCATGGTAAAATTATAGTATATATAGTTATACACATACCTTTTTTGGGGAAGGTTCAGATTCCGAGCTAGAAATATAAATAACTTCCTTCTAAATGAAAAACATACACAATTTCAGTGACGATTTTCCGATTTTGGCACTGTGAAGTGTGAACAGAACATTTGTGGTTCTAAAGGTCTGTTATGTGCCCACGGCACGGCCGCGTGTGTGGGTTTTTAGTGCTAGTGTTATAAATTGTATGCACAGTTTATTTCATCCACATAGAACAATTTACAGACGCAAATCTTTGTAGTTTGTTTACAATGACAAATTCAAAGTGAATTTGCATAATTACATGTCGAAATATGCAATTGCTCTATAATGTACTCTAGTTCCTTTATTTATCACAAATACACCTCCGGCCACTACATAGACTCATAGAGCTCGATCTCTGAGTATACTTTTGATTCTAATTATATAGTTTAATAAAGAAAAAAAACATGAATAAATACCTCACAGTCACAAAGTGTTTCCGTCGACTCGGACATTTCAGTCATCTTGTAGTCCGCGCGGCTCAGCAGGTGGGCGCTCGGGTAACAGTTCTGCGTCTGGTCTGCGCGCAGACTATTTAGTGTGTTTGCCGACTATTCGTCGACTATTCGCACTATTCGTCGACTATTCGCACTATTCGCCGACTATTCGCACTATTCGTCGACTATTCGCACTATTCGCCGACTATTCGCACTATTCTCCTTTTATCAATTGCCGCAGGAAACGGATGATTTCACTTCACCTTTACGTCTGTGTTTGTTTCCGAAACATCAGCTATCGGCTTTACATTTAGGACATTTCATAATATTGAAGGTTAGGTCTGGCTAGCTCAGGAAATATTTTGCTTCGTTTGAAATGGCGAGGGGTTGCTGCATGCATGTATTTCTAGTATAAAAATGAAGCTCAGATAACATTTTTTCACTGACGAAAGCAAAGATTATGTATATTGATGTAATTTATAATGTCTTTTAAAGGTTGGTGTATACAACAATCCTGGAAAATCGTGCTTAGACATTCTTCTACGGAAAAACAAAGCATCCTTGGGAAATGGAGAATACTGGATTGAATTGGACAATAAAACATTAAAAGTTTACTGTGATATGAAAAGTGATGGAGGTATCATTATTGCAATCATGCTTATTGTTAAATTTCTCATTTTCATTAGTCTATATTATCACAAATCGCAATATACAGGGTGCCTCAATAAAAAAATGAAATCCTCCTTACTTAAATTAAAGATGGTTAAAGTCGCTTCTGCGCATCATTTCAAAATTGCTCAAATTCGTATATCTCTGCATGAACATAAACTCTCCTTCGTATTCATTTAGACGTATAGCGAACAAAAAGCCCGTCAATATTCTAACGTTTTTTATATTCTAGGAAATATACGGATTAAGAACTGTACCCCATATTTCAGCAAAATGTGGTTTTCGACCAACAATTTTTAACGCACGATTATTTTCTTATAGATAATTATTAGCTACAGCAACCTATCATAAGACGAAAATGATATTGTTAAAAAGCTAAATAACGCGTCTTTAGCTTTGGCTTTAAATTTTTGGCCCAATTCTATTGGACCCTGTTCACACGATACCGGTATGGAATTCCGGTATGGAATTCCACCGGTAGAAAATTATTACGGTTTCAGCTGTTCACACGATACCGGAGGAATATTATTCCGCTTGGCTATTGCGTTCACACGATACTGTTTTCAAACTCTTACGCTTAGCGTTAAAGTTTCATATTTTTTTATACCGGCATCGTGGGAACGGAGCCCCTAAAAGTAAAAATTTCGTTCCGTTTTCAAACTCTGCCGGAATTGTGTGAACGGGGTCTTAGGCTACTTAACTTATTTTAGAAACCTATTTAAAAATCAAATCGTCAGACTTAATAATCATGTAATACATCACAGCTGCATCCTCTCTAGGATCATTTATTGTGACTAAAAAATATTGTACCTTATAGGTGGCTGGACACTGGTTAGTAACGTGGTTCTAAATCAGTCGAAAGGAATAGATTTTTTTCTGACAGATGATTATAAACAAATCAGTGAATACAAAAACCAAAAGCTTGCGATATCAACATTTGCTCTTCGCGACCTCGCATCAAACATGTCGTTCAATCAAATCAGATTTTTCTGTCGAAAAAAAATTCCGGGACGAGTCTTTAATATCGCTACTAATAAAACCAACAATCTTGGTCAACAAGTTATTAAGTATTTTACTGCTCAAACAAACACTTTTCCCAAGAGCTGTGGATCTTATTATCGTTTACCTAATGATAACTCAATTCTGGCCAGTGAGTGTTCCCAGTGGGGTCGTGAATCGAGAAATCTTTATGTTGGTAAATGGCATTACGATGTACTTGCGGTGCTCAAAGATCGTTTGTTCGATCATTCGGCTTTTATTCGCAACAAAGCTCACTGGTTAATTCAGAAATCAGGTGGTCGCTGGGAATGCGATGATTATTCTCTTGGGCGAAATTACAGAATATCGCGATATGATTTTTGGAAAATATTCGTTCGCTGAAATAAATGCTCATCAGGGTGCGGTTGTTCAAAGCTAGGTTAGCGCTAACCCTGGGTTAAATTTTACTCCGCTGTTTTGGTTTACATATGTTTCTTCACCGCTGGTTGTTTCAAGACTTTACAAAATAAGACTTCTATTTATCTACTAAAGATTTATGAAAAAATATGTTCAACTATGTTCTTAAACGAGCGATTAAAAAAATTGATGTTAAAATTCGAGTTAACCTATAGGGTTAAGCTAACCGGGTTTTGAACAACCGGCCCTGCCGTATAGACTAATTGCAAAATTTAGTAACCGCGCCTTGCGCAAAAAATATAAATATTGTTTTTTTGTAAAATCGAGTAAGTGAACTTAAAAAAGACTGGAACGCTCACTCTGTCGGAATTTTGAAGCCAAGATGGCGGACACTGAAGCCTTTTTAATTGTAGGTATAAGCCAGGCCTCCACGCGGAAATTTCGTAGGTAAAATAGCTGCATTTATGTCGGAATTTATGTAGGTAAAATAGCTGCACTCTGTCGGAATTTTGAAGCCAAGATGGCGGACACTGAAGCCTTTTTAATTGTAGGTATAAGCCAGGCCTCCACGCGGAAATTTCGTAGGTAAAATAGCTGCATTTATTATTTTACCTTTGAAATTTGCGCGCAAGAGGCCTGGATCATACCTACAAGAAAGGCCTCATGATCCGCCATCTTGGCTTCACTCGTTAATGAGGGAAAGTCAGAGAGTGAGCGTTCCAGTCTTATTTCAGTTCACTGCTACGAGTACGAATACGAGAATCGTCATTCTCGCGAGTTTTTTGAAAAGGCCAGGCTACTATGTTTCGCAATTGGTCTATACTCGCACACATTGTAGGCGTACGAACAGCTTTTAAATCTGATTTTCTATATTTTAAAACTTATTAGTCACAGACGTAGTGTGATTATATAATTATATTATTACTATCATTCATTTCTACGCGCTATAGACTAATTCAAGATCTATAGGCAAAAATAATGCTATAAATTCTCGCAATTTAAATATGCATACTTTTATTCTGGCGAAGGATGCTTTGAATTTAGCTGAGACAAAGGACATTAAAGAATATATTAAATATTCCTTCCTCCCTCGATAGAGTCAAACTTTTCTAAGGAAATTTCCTTACAAGTAAGCTGTGTACCACAGCTTAAGAGCATATACTACAATTTGTCCACTCGCGAAATTTTGTAAGATGCAGAAAGTGTCATGCATTTGGCAAATTTTGTATACTTTCGCTAATTTTGTTCATAATAATACTTAGGTTCTTTTGTGTTACATGCAACCTAAATTAGTTATACATTTCCAAGAAAAACGTGGGAATTTAAATAATTTTAGTATATTCTTCCCGGGAGCTACCTTTTTAACCCCATTGACAAGATATTAATCTAGAGCGCATAAGTTATTTCATTCGATGTTTTTAACCTGGACAGGAAACTGGACGCACGTTAAAGGGGGGTTACAGCCACTGGTTACAGCGGCTTCTGCTAATCAGTTCTGCTCATAACATAGGGGACTTCCTGATTTGGAAATTTTCCAAATTCACTTGCATGTTTTTAATTTCTTTGAACATAAACTTAATGTCTGATTCATCTAGGAATGCAGTGAACTGAAATGGATTATAAATATTGCGATAGAACAAGATATTTTAAGTGCATGATACAGCGTTTGTTTATATTACCGACAGTAACCCATCTTTAAGTTTTGTACATAAGTTTTTGTCATTGTGAATTTACATGTATATGTCATTTGTATGTTAATATTTCCTGGCATTAAACACGAAAGTAAAGCGATTCAACTAAAATTCCTTAATTAAGTACACTCAACATGCTCAATAAACATGTCACCGTAGGAAATGCAGCGAATTTGAAGCTTAGATCTTCAATGCAGTAATCAATGAACTCAGATTGTACATTAAAAGTGTTAGAGACTTCATGTTCGTGTTTTGATTACAAATAAACGCACTTGCTGATCTGATCATAGAATGAACTCGAAATGTCAATAGGCCTCGTGCAATATTGAAATTTCTCGTTCATTGTATGGTCAGCAAGTGCGTTTATTTGCGAACAAAACACTCACAACAGTCTTTAACCCTTAATTAACCACGATTTTTATGAGTTATTGCGAATAAATTATGATTCCCATGACCTGTTGCCAGGCAACAAGAAACCACGTGATTGATTTTGACCAATTGCGTGAGCAGATTTAAGCCAATGCACGAAGATTGTATAAACTTGGTATAATGGATTAATATTCCTTTTCAAGCTAAATGCTTAAATATTACGCACATTCTTGTTTTCTCAATGTAGACTCGGTATTTACCTACATTTTGGAGTTTTGTTTGCTATGCATGACTTTTGTCTGCCTTTTCTGATTGCATCTAGAAAATTTATAATTTCGCTTAGTCCCATAAGTACATACTTTTAGGAAAACAAGAAATTTCACGCCTTGTTTTCGCACCATTTTAGTTTGAATCGCTATATTTTAATTTTGGTGTTGAATGCATATTATAGATTACCCCTGAGGTACATATAGGCATAAGTAAATTATATTAAGATGAGTTGTATCTTGTATAATCAATTATGTGGTGTTGTCGTAGATTAACAACACGTACTATGTGTATGGTCTCAGTTATTAGGCATTTGGTATAATATGCCCGTGATAGCCACGCCGAGCTCAGAAAATAAGTACACAGGTCAATATTTAGCGACAATGCAGATAATTTATGTAATACATAGCTTAGTTTCTTCACCTCTCACTCGAAGCTGGGGACTGCTTTTTCTAGGTGAGGTGGATTGTTATACGCAACTCTTAATTGTGTTTAGTTATATATGTGTCAAAATAGTCACAAATATAGAAAATATAACCTGACAATGCCGTGATGCTGCAATCCCTTTTTGCCACAAGCTGCATAGGTGAACTAAAATTTTAGGCGGAATAATTTTAGATTTGATTCCTGCCGGAGGGCCGATAGTTGACTGATTCTTCTCAACTGTTTCTGGCTTGAATTGAGTTGTGTATGATTCCACTCGAAATTAGGACCCTTTAAAAAACCTTTACCATTTACTCACAGCTTCGCCTTCGGGTTTAATAATTTTTCGCCTTCAGCTTTGCCATCATATAAAGGTATATCTTAAAAAACGCTGCAGCTCGCATTGTGACTACCTGTGTAGTGTTATATTGTGGGAAAAAGAATAATAAATGGCAATTCAAAATAGAGAATGATATTATGTCTTGGTTATGAGTATTTTACTATCCATGTCATGCATGTGTGCCAAGTTGAAGAATTATTTTGATTTTGAGTTGGCATCACATCACATCACTGCAGTGATAAACACAGGGAAAATAAACCAAAAAACTCCGTTGTATATTTTATCTCTTATAGTTTCTGTCAACAGATTTCTGTTAATTTTTTTGCTGAGAAGCTGTAAATTACAGCTTATCGATCGATAAAAATTGGTATAAAAAACTTTCAAATGAAAAATGTGACCATGGTGGTTCTTCGACCGTGACTTTTCAATATTTTTTGTCACAAAAACATAGATTTTGTACCAAATATATATCGCCAAATTTTGTACAAATAAGAGAAAGAAAAACGAAATAAATTTTCAGAACTTGAGACGAAAGAAAACTAAATTTTTACCTGAGTTTGTGTCGGCCTTTTCCATATTTCCCCGACGAAAGTAGCCGAAAAGATTAATGAAAACATCACAAAAATGCCTCAAATGAAAGGAAAAACTCCCTCACCTGAAAACTATGATAACAACGATGAAACGAAGCTTAAAGGTATCGAAAAATATGTAAAACAAAGAGGAAAACCAAGATATAAAACTCGGCGAATAGCTTTGTACTACAAAAAATATAAATATTGTTTTCACACAATAAGCCTCGTTTCTATGTTACGGGAAGGCGCGATTACTAAGTTTTGCAATTGGTCTTAAATTCAAATTAGCCGCGAAATTATGGCTGGAATTTGACAATTCCCATGAGAAACCCATATGTGCGATCACAGGACTTGGTTAATTAATGCGAAAGTGTCTAAACCAATTGAACTAATTCAACGTGGTGCAAGTGCTAGAAAAACGTCTTTTTTATTTACAGAGCTTAGAAAGCATTTTAACTCCCAAAGGGAACAAACTTTATGTTCAAGGTTAATTAATGGGTTCACTTATTTGATATGCTTCGTATACCCATGAGATATTTTAGGCAACTTCGGTCACACTAATTTTAATTTCAAAGGTGTCAGTTTTTGTTTGACTCACTCTGTAGTGGTTATATTATAAATTAGGGGAATTTAATTGGTCAAGGTTTCCGACGCAATTGGCCAAAAATATTCAAAAACAATATTTGCTGCTATAATAATATAATTGTGTACTGCAGTATTAAGCATGCATGCAAACAATTAAGACATTATAGTAATCAAGGTTCCATAACTTCAGGCTCATGCATGCATTTGGAGCTGATAAACAGAAATATTTTTGCAGCTCGAGCATTGCGTTATTTCCAACTTTAAGTTGAAACTACTATGTCAGCAGCGTATTGCACAGGCAATATTATTAATTTGGAACATTTGGTAACAGTAAAACCACTGAAGTAACAAATAATAAACATTTCTTGATTAACAAACAAATAATCAATCACTAGTTTGTATTTATGATTATCAAGAAAAGCATCTTTATGGTAGTAATGACAACATGCTTCTCAATAGTAGAAATTTATTGACCTAGGAATTTTAAACCTAGGAATACGAACCATTATGCAAACCTGGAAAAGTGATTCCCGGCCTGCATTTAATGTGACCAACTGCACTAGTTTATACATTCAAACATAAAAAACAATTCACATATTCAAACACTCATGGCGGAAGCCGGAATTATTTCCTTTAAACATAAAGAAATACAGTGGGTATTTACTACAAGTTCATTTAAGGAATTCATTTTAGAATATTGCATAAACTGCAGTTTTGTGTACTCCTTTGTCTGACAGGCTTCACAAAGAATGATTGGTGCAGTGGAGCTAATTGTTAAACTAATCACCAAAGCTGGTGTAAACAATCTTTATAAATCTATAGAAGATATGCCAAGACAATGTAGTATCCTGCCTGACCAAATCTTAAAAGCAAGGTCCATCTATATTTATACTAAATGTGGTCATAAATGCAATCCTAAAGTTTGGATGTCTAATTACTACAATCAATGAGTATAATTAAAATATTCTTCACAGTCAATTACTGGTGCATGCAGGCATTTAGGATTTCCACATTGTTGCAAAAGTTATATATTATCCCAAAATTAAAGAATCTTAAAAACTATAAAGCAGTGCATTCATGTGACTTAAAGCAATACATGAGTTTGAACCAAAAATTGTGCAATTTAGACTGGCCTGACATGGGTGATCAGAGCAGCTATATGACATTGGTGATCAGAGCAGCTACAGTATATGACATGGGTGATCACAGCAGCTATTTGAGCAAGCATAATCTAGAAATTAATTAAGGTATTTACACTGTCAAATTGGTAGTGCAAACTGGACATCATTTATTGCTAATAATTTTTGTGGCTGTTGTTGACTTGCTGTTTAGTATTAACAAGAAAACAACTTAATTTTAATACCTCAAACTGAGGTATTACATTGACATCAGCTACACAAGTTACCTTTTTCTGAAGGCCCTGTTACATGGTGCAATCTCTCTTGCAACTTGCAATGTAATTCTGCTTTTGAGAGATATAAATTTGGCAACTACCGAACTTTTGTCTTTATTTCAATCCATTGTGTCTCTTACACTTACATTTTGAAGACTCTTCACTAATTTACATCTCTCAAAAGTACGATTGCATAATTTGCATTGCAAGTTGCAAAAAAACTGGTACCGTGTAACATTACACATGGCCTTCATGCATAGTTTCGTATTAGTACGTGTAAATCACAGTTTATAACTTTAAACCTTAACGCAATAGCAAGGCAAAAAAATTGACATTTTTGCAAAAACAAACACTGAAACACATATAGTTTGATGATCGTAATACAGTGTCCTTAAATTATTTACACAATGTCAACAAACTGGATTACTGGAGCTATGTGTTGATTGTGTTCTGGCCAGAGCCCAATCAATATTCGAGATTATATCATTATGACTCCAGGGCGCAATTCAAATTTACTATTGAAAATTCGAGTACGTTACCATTTGACCTGAAAGGTCATTCCTTTTTCTTTCAGTTTGAATAAGGCCTTTATTTGCTGCTGTTTGCTGTAGCCTGTAACTGTCGCTATGACTTTGGTCATGCGTGGGGTGGGACTGGGAGAACAAATGCATTAATGCAAAGCGAATTAGCGAAAACATGTACGTCACAGTAGCATCCAAACGAGGCCTAAAGCGAAAAGTAGATTTCACGCGGAAAAAGGCTCGCGACGGTGCACTCCATTCAAAGGAGTGCTAATGTGACGAAACTGTGCTTTGCATTGCATTATGTAATGAAAAGTTATTTATATCTATTTTTTGTCGCGAAATTATTGACCACCACTCCCCAAGCTTGAGTCTCCCAAATACTTGAGACTCTATTCACGTTCAAACATAAGTATAAAAAAAGGCGAGGTTAATTGAAAACTTGTCAGTTGTGATAATGTCAAGTTAACCTGGTCGAGAACTGTAATATTTGTTAAGCAGATACCTGATATTTAATCACAACAATGTCTTTTAACTTCGCTATAATGCCGCCTGGGTTATTTTTAAAATAAATTTAAATGTTAACAAGACGCCAATTCTGGCGGTTACTGCGTCGCGCCAATCGTTGCATGCAACTGTGCCCCATTTCCTATCAATATTTATTCCTTTAGAAAAATGTTTCTTTCTTAGGTTTTCTAGTAAATAGAGCACTTCGTACAGAATATACGGGTAAAACTGTATTATAGGTGCTAGGCATATGTAGCTAACGATATACGTGAATAAGGCTGAGTTTGGAATCATGTACTCTGGGAATCAGTTTGCACTGAAATTCAATAGGATCGGTCTGGCCGTTTTTACCCTTTAAAGGAAAGTGCGGTTTGATTGAAAAATGGCATAGAATGGTATATACAAGGCTTTCATAGCATACAAGGCTTTCATGGCATACAAGGCTTTCATGATTCATGTGATCGTTGTCTGTAAACCCGTTTTAGTGCAGGTTTACCATGATCAGTGTGTGCTAGTGTATGCAGAGTGAGCATATCAAACAAGACAAGTCCCAGCATTATGATTACCTGTACGTACTTTCTCGAACGACAGACGTCTAGATTTCCTGCGCTATCGGCCATGCACAACGACTCGTGTACGTGTTATTTTATATGACGTGTATCGTGCATGCTGTTTCCTGCTTTTGGTTCGCACGACCCGAGTTCGAATCCCGGCGACAACAAACTTTTTCAATTTTTTGTTTCAGTAAAATATTTCTTTTTGTGGGGGTTACTAGGCTTAGATTACTATTTGAAGTGTGTTTAGCACGAAAATATTTCGATACGAAATCAAACGAGTTCAAAATACGACTATCTTAGTTGGCCTGCGCGGCCAGGTAGACCGGGTCGAAAACGTAAAAAACACAAAAAAAAAAAAAACAAAACACCGACGGCAATTTAAGACTGCGTTCGCGCAGTGCGCGACGCAGTAATTAAGTAATCATTTAAATTAGTTAAATTGTTTTTAACCTCAAATATCACGGTTTTGCTTAATTTAAGGTGGTTCCTACAGTTTTATCTAGGCTGCACACGATTGTGCTGGAAAGATAATTTTTTATCATGTCGGCAGGTTTGATCACGAAACTCGGCCACGTAACTGCTACATCATCGCAAGTTAGGAACAATTAAAAATTTCATTAATAGTTTATGTTGATATGGCAACAGGGTAATAAACGCCGATTTCCATATTTGATACTTTTATAAATTTTCTCCGTTTAAAAATTTCTTTGCACACAGGAATACTGTATTACCTATATTTAGCTTAAATTATCTCATTTAAAAAGATTGTACAAACACTTAGCTAATCCTAAAAAGGTCCTGTTTTAGAGTACAAAAAATAGCCTCGTTCGATTTCATATGAGACTGGCCAGATGTTGATGTTTTCATATGACATTCAGGCGCTCCATATCAATGCAATTTTAGAAATATAGTGAAATAATATGTGAAGCGAAATCCAAGCTCTGCCAAGCTAGCCCGGGGGAAATTTAATTCATTCTTTCCTGACGATGTCATGCCTTAAAAAACTATAAATTTCCGAGTGAAAAGATGTCGATTACAGAATAATTATGCTGCTTCAAACTGTGATATGCAAATTTGCGTGAAAACGATGCCCGCCAAGGATGACGGTAGGAGGCTGTATGTTGTCTTCAAACGGAATTGTTGTCGCCATATGAACGGGTGACTTTTTCCAACAGAGAAAAAGCAGATATTTGACAACATTTTGCATCGATAAATACAATTTTGTAAGAAAAATTACAAGGATAATAGGCACATTAGTGGCGAAGAAATTTTGTTGAAAAGACGTCAGTTTGTGAATACGTTTCCCTTACTGAATTTTACGCGAAAACCTTGCAGAGACTAAAAGAGGTGAGTTGGCTTCACCCGCGATGGGCTGCTTTTTCAAAAGTATAATCTCAATTGGTTTTAAGGTTTTTTTCACCGGCCTTAAGGTTGTTTGAAATACAAAATTAAATTTTGATATTTGTGTAAACGAACTATGCTAGCCAAAATATTGTTTGAATAGTTATTTGAAAGACTTGTAGTCGGGCAAATTTTTTTCGGTTTTTTTACCGCGAATATATCTGAATTTAAATCAGCTGAATACAGTAAGAAGAAAATATACATGTTGTTAAGCATGAAAGTAAAAGTACTGATTCCGAGTGATTGAAAATTTTATTTACTCAGCCGTGGTTTGTAGCAAGATTAATAATTTTTTTCCCATATGTACCGGTTTTATTCCAATAAACCGTTATTATCGAATAACCTTATCGAAATGAAACAAGTTTCATTACTTTCATTACTTAGAGGATAAACTAAATTATGGAAATATTACTTTTCAAATTCGGGACATAATCTCGGGATGTCCCTAAATTATGTAAAATCCGCCGTATAAAGATATTAATTAACTTTTCTCAACTGATGATGAAGCGCGCACTAGTTTAACATTAGACACTTGAATTGTGAAACTGTTGAATTATGCCACACCACCACAAATTCTGCCGAAAATTTATTGAAAAATAAGTTAGGCACATGTCCAATTATTTCTTTAACGCATGGAATGTTTCATCATTATTTTCTTCCATTTTTGCATAATTTACACACAATTGTTAATATGGCATTAACTTTGAACACTAATGTATCTGTTAATTTTTTTAAGTTCTAAACTAAGTCTAAATTTACGTCCTACTGGTTTCACTATAGTTAAAAGTTATTACTCGAGTTAAGCCGACAGTCTTTTAATTTGAGTCTGTCTTTTTGCGCAAGCAAGACTTATTCTCTAAAGATTTTTTTCTTTAATGTCGATAATTATTATATATGATTGCGCCACAAAATCCTCACTATAACAATGGGGCCGGGAACATGCAGTTCTTGTATGATTTTAAACTCGGAGTTCGAGTTAAATTAAGCTGTTTTTCAGCGACATTTTTGACACACTCACGTTTCACTTAAATTTGCATTTAGTTAATTAGTAAACATTTAAATTAGTTAAAATGTTTTTAATATGAATTATTAATTTTCTAATATCTACTTTTAAAAGGAGTAGTTAGATGTTTTTATGTCCACAGTTTGGGATAATTTAAATAATGTCTGTTAATATATAGGCGCTTTTAATCATAAGAAATTTTGGCGGTTTTTCCGCATTTAATACGTGACTACGTGGTTTAGGTGCAGAGGAAATTTCAACCTTTCCTCGCAATATCAGTTTCATTTCCTTTTGACAAAACTTATCGAAATAAAACAAGTTTCGTTAGTTAGAGGATAAACCGACTTAGATATGATAATCTATAATTGTATTTTTAAAAGATTATTACTTTTCAAAATCAGTATATTATATATTTCTTTAAAATATGCAAAATACACTTTATAAAGATATTAATTAAACTTTGCTCAACTGAACGCACTATTAACAATGACACTGAACAAACTTGGCCAATCGAAATATATCGTGCGTGGTTTCATGTGATGACATATTTTTTACCATCTTGTTGGCATTCGACGGCTCATTCAACTTCCTGCTTCTTCAGTTTGTGCTAAACTTCAGTTGCGACTCGCGGATGCCGTGAGGATTGCTTTTCACCCTTCTGGCATACGAAACGTGACGCTAAAAAAGTGTCTTTAATAATAGTGCTTTTGCTAAGCGTACTCTACTAAATAATTAATATTCTGTGCCTTCATGGTGTAATAATAACGATGGTCCGGGGAGTTTTGAGATTAGACAAATTGGTATGATAATAACGATGGGGGAGGGGGGTTGTTGAGATTAGATCAATAATGAAATTCTCTTCAAATGTTATTTAAGATTATGCTTAATAGAAGTCTAATATGTAAAGTTTTAAAACGAACAGATGTGCAGAGTGAAATAAACTTAATCGGCAGATTAAAATATTTTACCCAGGGTAAGCGCGAACCTAGCTTTGAACAAGTAGCTCCGGGAGAGCTAGTAAATTTGCCATTAATAAGGGGATACGGAAATAAAAATTATCTTCGTCTATTTTAAAGAACGTCATGAATATTCACAAAATTCTTTAAGGATTTTTGTTAATGGTTTTGGATATGCATATTCTTGGTCGGATATGCATGACGTCATAACCTGTGTAAAAATTGTTTTGTAACTTCAAGTTAACGATTCAGCAAAGTGATATAGTTTCATGGTATTACAATCGCACGTAACTCAATTATAGCGTTTAAATAGTTATAGTTCTAAACTAGAGCGTAAGCATGTAGTTGTTAAATTTAAGTCTCAACCCTGCTTTTGACGTCATGTAATTAGACGTCATTATAAAACAAGATGGCGGATATTTAAGGATTAATGCACTCTGTGAGTGCATTATCGGGTTTTACATGCACGAGTTCACAAACAAGGAACGAGAAATTCAATGCTGCATGAGGCGAAGCCGAGTGCAGTATCGAACTTCGAGTTCCTTGTTTGAGAACAAGTGCATGTAAAACCCGATAATGCACAAACAAAGAGTGCTTTAATGCTTTTAATATTCATTTTGAGTAAACTCGTAAAGACTTTGTATCATTTTTAAACTTAACTAAACAACACATGCTTATCTTTAAATACTAAAACACCCCAAGCGGTTGCCCTTTTAGTATTTGTCGGTGTGGATTCATCTATAATTACATTAATTTCCTCTTCGTTCTCTTCGCTAAGTTCGGCAAATTTTTTGTTTGTTCCCGCCATTTTGATAGTGCAATAAAACCTGTAAGTCTGTAACGGCACTGCCGTGGCGCTGTTGTTATATAACATTCACTCACGTGATACAAATCGACCAATCAGAACGTAAGTTTACAAAAATGAATAATAAATCTCGATATCTGATGTTTTTGATTGCCAATATCTTGCGAAGTGAGGAAGATAAACAATTTTTTTAAAAATTGCCAATAAGAAGTGTAAATTTCCTTTTTACCAAAATAGAAATAATTTTTATTGCCATCATCTCTTTAACATGTCAATAATGAAATAAAAAAGCTTTGTTGCTTTTTGTCCCGGCCTTTTATCATTTTAACCGCGCATTAACAGCATCCTAGTGTCGCACACCATTTTTCAAAGTTTGCATGTTAGTTAAGATCGCGATTTAAAAGAACTGAGGCCTATTACAAGCAATTATTCCAGTTTGGATTGACGTCATCAAGTTTCAGTTCTCTTACTTTCCTTTAAATAAACGAGCTTCATTGAAAGGGTTAACGCTATATTTATAGCTATGCTTTTCTCACCAAGTCAAGAAGACGCTCTGTATTATCCAGTCAAAAGACAGTGGAATTCAGATGTGATTAAGCTTATTGCCACCAGCTTGACCTTGCTGCTTGTACGTGCAAATATCAACACCAGTAGTTGTTCTCAGAAGAGATACGACGCCATAATAAAAGGTGGGCTATTTTTCTTGTTGCTTACCTGTAGAAAATATTGTCAACAAGTGTCTTTCTTATAGCACATACCTACATTAGGAAATCCATTACATACTTCCTAATATTCAAAATATCATTCAGCTGATTATAGGATTAAATATTTAGGAGGCTCATCATTACCCTCTGATGAAATAATATCAAGACACAACGTAACATCTGAGTTTGCAATGTTTGAATGTTACACACTCTGCAATGGTGAAGAAAAATGTGTTGGTTTCAACTACAGAACAACACAAAGTATCGAAAATTGTCAACTAACAAACGTCACCAACAACAGAGGCAACTCAAAGAAAGGAGATTGGATATTGATGCGTCTTGATCATGTAGCGGTAGGCGGAGTATATTGGTTAAAATTTAGGATATTTGAGAATAGTGGTAAAAATGAGGTGTTTTAAAAATACGAGTCATGAAAATGAAAGTCTAAATCGCTTTATAGAGAATAATAGATAAGAGTTCGATGAAAGGCGATGGCCACTATTACCAGTTCGAACTTAAGTTCATAAAAACGTTTTAACATAAAAATATAGCTAAGATAACATTGTTTCCTTGACAAAAGCAGAGGTTATATTGATGCAATTTATAACGCATATTAAAGGTTGGTGAGAGAAGCAATCCTGGAAATCGTGTTTAGACATTCTTGAACGAAAAAAAACAACATATTTGGGAAATGGTGAATACTGGATTAAATTGGACAATAAAAGATTAAAAGTTTACTGTGACATGGAAAGTGACGGAGGTATTATTATTGCAATCATGCTTATTATTATTTTTTCCCTTTTATAATAGTCTAGTATTACAAAATAATAAAAATTATTGAAATCAAAACGAAAAAATTTAGATTGAGTACGAGCTTTAATATGCTTGAATGTGCTAATGAGATTGTCAATTCATTTTCTATTTCATTTTCCATTTCATTCTATCCATTCATTCACTTCACGTTTTAACGGTTGAGGAGGCAGCACCTCTTTCATAACAACGCGCGAGACCCCAGCTAGGTTGCCAGCTAGTATACGCTTATCCAATTTCATATACTTTTTCCGCGGAAGCGACTTAGTATGAGATACACCACAGCTGCATCTAGTCTACAAAACGTTTTACCTTGTAGGTGGCTGGACGCTGGTCAGCAACCTGGTTCTAAATCAGTCGAAAAGTATGGATTTGTTTCTGACAAATGATTATAAACAAATAAGTGAATATAAAAACCAAAAGCTCGCTCTTTCAACATTTGCTCTCCGCGACCTCGCATCAAATATGCCGTTCAATCAACTCAGATTTTTCTGTCGCAAAAAGATCCCGGGACGAATATTTCATATCGCTACTAATAAAACCAACAATCTTGGTCAACAAGTTATTAAGTATTTTACTGCTCAGACAAACACCCTTCCCAAGAGTTGTGGATCTTATTATCGTTTACCTGATGACAATTCAACGATGGCCAGTCAGTGTTCTAAGTGGGGTGTTGAATCGGGAATATTCGAGGTTGGTAAATGGAATCACGATGGCGTTCCGGTGAAAGAGCGTTTAATTGATGTTTCGGTGTTTATTGTCCACAAGGCTCATTGGTTCAATAAGCAATTAAGTGACCGCGATTGGGAATGCGATGATTTACGTGAGCCAATATCGCAAAATGATTTTTGGAAGATATTCGTTCGCTGAAATGCTCGTCTGCTGAACATAGGTGCAATTTGTCTGCGCATGCGCATGTGTTCATGGAATATGCGATGTTTAATGTGTGATGTAATATGCTATACTTTGTGGAATATGCTATGTTGAAGTCTTAATTTCTGTGCTAACAATACTTGTGATGCATTAATGAGGCTTTCTTAATCAATTCATTATATTATTGGGGTGTAATATTAGAACAATTTCAAAATCTTAGCATCAAATGTGGTATAACAACTGCCTAAAATAGACAAGAGACTTCTAGACGTTTCGACCTAAGGGCCTTCGTCAAGAGATTAATTATGAAAATAAATAGGGGACAATACATGTTTTGTATAGGGGCAAAACACGTGATAAAAATGGGCCAATAGAAAACAAAAAATCAAAACACTTGCTTCAAGTTGCACTAAAACAAGTTTTTAAGACTTTGAATACTTTTGTTAAGCGTTTTGTCCAGAATTCTAGGCTTCTGTGTTATGTGTTTAAAAGTTGATTTTCTAAAAACTGGTCCTGGATGTTACAATGTGTGTACTGTACATGATTACCATTATTTCATTAGCTATTGTTTTTTTGAGGAACAAGAGATTGGCAAAGGCTAATGTTTAGATGACAAAGCAATTTTCTTGGCCATAGCACAGTTTAAAATTAGGGAGGAAAATGCCTGGCTATGCGAGTGTTTTATACGAATACCAGAAGGAAACATACTTTGACAATTCATTAAGAAAGCATTCAAGCTTTAAGGTATAGTTAGCCAAAGAAAATTTAGGACACATTACTGAACATGGCATAAGTTCACAGTGAGACACATAAGGTTAGTTTAAGGGGCATTTTGAAAGCTTCTCAATTGACGTGATAAAATTTTACGCAGCACTAATAAAGGTTAGGTAAGCAATTGGGACCAGAATTATCAATAATCGATCAAAACATGCGCATGCGCAGACAATTTGCACCAATATTCACCTGCCGTACTCTATATCGTCTCTCCTTGTGTACTCTCGCACGCATTATAGGCATACGTTATAGGTGTAAAGCTAGGTTTTGTAGAATCTTAAAACACATTATTCAAAGAAGTAGCCATGCTTTTAGGAAAAGGGGGGCCAAATACTTATACAGGTAAGCCCAGGCCGCGAGTATGACACGACAAACAAAATAAACGGTATTAATAATAGACCTGATGCGTTATAGAGTAATTCAAGATATAAGCAATAAGAAAGGTAATAAAATACCGCAGCTAGAAGGAGCATGCCAAAATTAGTGCAATCGCGAAACTTTGTAAGATATGCGGAAAGTAGTCTTGCGCATTTGGCAAATTTTGTATGCTTTTGTTAATTTAGATTTGTGCTACATGCGAAAACTAAAGTAGTAACACATTCACAGAAACGCTTGGCAATTTCACTAATTTACTATTATTTTTTCTGGCCAGAAGTTACCTTTTATCGCCAATGACAAGAAATTAATCTTGAGCGCCAGGTTAATTTTTTGCTAATTGGGGATAAAAGGTAACTCGAGGTAAATTAGAGGTTTTTAACAAACCTGGACAGTTTTTATAATAAGCTTTTGTATAATACGCTTTTTGTCATTATGAGTTTACATGTACATGTCAGTTGTATATGTTAATGTTTCGTCATATTAAACACGAAAATATAGCGATTCAACTAAAATTCCTTAGGTATAAACACTGCGTGTTGATTAAACGTGTCGCCGCAGGATAGCGAATGCATGTTGACAGTTGTGTCAGTATATAAGTTTCATTCTGACGCTTTTAGTCGTTAATACTTTGCAATTGTTGATAATATAATACTATTTCTACAGAATAATACTATTTCTAAAATACTATTCTACAATACAATTTTACAGTCAAGGGTTTCCCAAATTTGCTGTAATGGATTATTATTCCTTTTCAAATATTTACGCACGTTCTAGTTTTCTCAATGAAGACTCGGTATTTATTGCCGATGAAAACATACATTTTAGAGTTTGGTTTGCTATATGCATGACGTTTAAAAAATATGATTAGTTATGAGTGCTCGTGCTTAATTAAGAAATTTATAATTTCCCTTTCATTTGTACATACACTTTCGGGAAAACAAGAAATTTCACACCTTTCCCCCACTAACTTTGGTTTAAATCGCTATATTCTCGCTTGTTGAAGGTATATAGCATTATTATAGATTACCCCTGAGGTACATATAGGCAGAAGTGAATTATATTTAGATCAATCGTATCTTGTATAATCACTTATGTAGTGTTGTCGTAGATTAACAACACGTACTATGTGTATGGTTTCAGTTATTAGGCATTTGGTAATATGCCCGTGATAGCCACGCCGAGCTCAGAAAATAAATACATAGGTTAATGTTTAGAGACATTGCAGATAATTTATGTAATACTTAGCTTAATATGTTCTTCACCTAGCTCTCACATGAAACTGGGAACTTCTTATTCTAGGTGAGGTGGATTGTTACACAACTCTTAATTGTGTTTAGTTATGTGTATGTTAAGATAGAAAAAAATAGAAAATTCTATCTGGCAATGGCGTAGACAAGGAATTGATTTTTGCCACAAGACGGCATGGCCATGGGTAAACTATAATTTTCAGCTTAGCATCAAATGTGGTATAACATGCAACTGCCTAAAATAGACAAATTTAGAATTGTTTTGTCTATTTAAGGCAATTGTTTTACCACATTTGATGCTAAGTTGTTTGAAGACTCTCTGCCACGCTGCTCCCTAGTTATATTGCAAAGTATGTATAAATTTCAGCCATTTACAATTAATTTATACCTTTCCTTTCGTGCATAAAATTTCGTGGAATTTATTAAACTAGTACAGGTGAAATAAACCATTAAATATACCCCGTATATACCCAGCCGAGGGAAAACAAAGAGAACATGCCAACACATTTAAATTTATATATACTCGTGATAAAAGAGCTAGTCGGAAGGCGGAGATGGGAAGGTCCCCGGTGATATAAATTGGTAAACAATTCTTTCCTCCTTGGCGCTAATTGAATCTTTAGTAACGATAATTAACCATCCTATACCTATTGAGCAGCTCGTTGTTCTGGACTTACCAAATTGTATAGTGAATTGGATAATATATTTCTTATCAAACCGGCTGACGATTTTTTTTCCGAATGGGGTTCAGTTCCTTCAGGGGTCCCACAGGGAACAAGGACTGGGACCCAGGTTGTTTTTATTGCTCATAAATTACTTGGTTCTTAATAATCTACCAATTCATATTCAATGAACTTGTTTTTTACTTCAGTATTCGTATTTATTCCTATCTTGTTAGAACCTTTGTAATTTAACCTTTAAGATTACAAAGGAGTGTTTGAGATTATAAATTCTGATAAGGTTATTCAAAGAATTTCTTCTCTAATCTCAATATTATAAATTGCGCTAGTAATAAATACTTTAAAAATGGGCCGGGATCATGCAGTTTTTAAATTATTTTGAACTTGGAGTTTGAGTTAAATTAAATCGTTCGTGTGTGACATACACACATTTAAGTTCATTTGCACTTTTCATTTGCACTATATAAATTATTTAAGTTGTTTAAATTAGTTAATTAGGTAATCATTTAAATGAGTAAATTGTTTTTAACATGAATTATTATTTACCTTCTAATATTCTCTTTGCACACAATTGTACTGAAAGGATCGTTATTTTATGATGTTGCCAGGTTGCATGTATATCACCACGTTTTGGCGCAAAAATATATTTGTTGCAACATGGGTTGGAATTGCCACTCCAAAATATTTTTAATATAAAGAAGAACATAATTAGTGCTTTTGGAAAATAAACCTATAAGGAGGGACCTTCAACAATGTTTGTTAGTATATAGGCGCTTTAATCATAAATAATTTTGTTAGTTTTTCATTAAAATTAACACGGTTACATTGTTTGATGCAGAGGAAATTTAAATAATTCTTCCCTGACAATATCAGACTTAAAAAACTATAAAATTCCGAGTGAAAAAGACGTCGATTACAAATCACTATGCTGCTTCAAACTGTGATATGCAAATTTGCGTAAAAGCGATGCCCGCTAAGGATGACGGTAGGAGGCTGTATGTTTGTCTTCAAACGGAATTGTTGTCGCCATATGAGCAAGCAATATTTTTTCGAAAGCCAAAAAGCAACATTTTGCATCGACAAATACAATTTAATAATCGGCAAGTTAGTGGCGAAGAAATTTTGTTGAAAAGACGTCAGTTTGTGATAAGGTTTCCTTTAAAATTGTACGCGAAAACCAGACAGGAACTAAAGGAGGTGAGTTGGCTTCACCCGCGATGGACTGTTTTTTCAAAGTATAAGCTCAACTGCTTTTCACGGGAACTTAAGGTTATTTTAAATCTATTTTTACAAATGGAATTTTGATCTTTGTGTAAATGACCTATATATAGTTACCCAATATGTTGTTCGAATAATTATTTGAAAGGTTTTAGTCTGGCAAAATGTTTTCAATTTTTTTAGCGCGAATATACCTGAATTCAAATGAGTTGAATACAGTAAGAAGAAAATATACGTGTTAATAAGGATCAAAGTAAAAGTACTGATTCCGAGTGATTAAAAATTATATTTACTCAGTCGTTGTTTGTAGCAAGATTAATAATTAGTTTCCCATGTGCCAGTTTTATTCGAATAAACCGTTTTTATTGGATAAAGAAATCGAAATGATACAAGTTTTATTATTACTTTTCAAAGGGTTACTTTTCAAATTCGGGACATAATTTGGGGATATCTCTAAAGCATGCGAAATTTCTCTTTACAACAACATCAATTAAACTTTGCTCAACTGGTCATGAAACAAGCGCTAATTTAATAGACATTTAAAAATCTGTTGCATTTTGTTATACTAAAACTGATTCTGGCGAATTTTTTTCAAAATAAGTTAGACACATGCCCAGTTATTTCTTTTACGCAGGGAATGCTTCCTAATTATTTTCTGTCGTTTTGCATAATTTGCCCACTGATTACCCTCCTGAAGAGTGACGATGGCCCTCAGGCTCAGGTCGAAACGCCGAGAAGTGTTTTGTCTATTTTAGGCAGTTGTTATAACACAATAATTGATGCTAAGTTGTTTGAAGACGCTGCTACAGTCAACAGTCTTTTTAATTTTAAGCAACATGGTCTTGCACATGCAAGACTTATTGTCTAAAGATTTTTTCCTTTTGTCCATAACTATTATATATGATTGCCCCAAAAAACCCTCACTATAACAATGGGGCCGGGAACAAGCAGTTTTTACATGATTTTAAACTCGGAGTTCGAGTTAAATTGAGCCGGTTTTGACATTTTTTTAACACTCAATTCACTTAAATTTGCATTTAGTTTAATTGTTTAAATTAGTTAATTAAGTAAACATTTAAATTGGTTAAAATGTTTTTAATATGAAATATTAATTTCTTAACGTTCACTCTTAAAAGCAACAGTCGGATGTTTTTATGTCCACGGTTACGCATAAATTAAATTATGTCTGTTAATATATAGGTGCTTTTAATCATAAGTAATTTTGCCAGTTTTTCCACAATAAATACGCGACTACATGGTTTAGGTGCAGAGGGGATTTCATCTTTCCTCACAATATCAGGACAAAAAAATCTCCTGTTAAGGTATAGGTTTCATTGAAAATAATTAAATGAAAATAAAAGAAGTTTTGCGAGTTAAAGGATAAACTAACTTAGATATTGATAAGTTATAGTTGTATTTTTAAAAGGAAATTGATGAAATCATTTTCAAAATCGGTACATTATTTCGGGATGTCTCAAAAATATGCAAAATACGCTGTATAAAGTGAACTATTTTAAAATTAAACTTTGCTTAACGGAAACACGCAATATTAATAAACTTGGCCAATTGGAATAAATCGTGGTTGCATGTGACATATTTTTTTTATCTTGTTCTCGTCCGGCGGCTCATCCAGCTTCCTGCTTCTTTGTGCATTAACCTCAGTTGCGACTTACGGATGCCGTGAGGACTGTTTTCCATTTTTCTAGCGCACCACACGTGGCGTTAACAAAAGTTTCATTAATAATAGTGCTTTCGCAACGCGTACGTATTAAAGAAATAAAAAATGAGTCGCATGCCTTTATGGTGTAATAATAACGATAGTCCGAGGGTTTTGAGATTTGACCAATTTGTATAATAATAACGATGGGGAGGGGGGTTTTTGAGATTAGATCAATAGTGAGATTGTCTTCACATGTTAACGTTATTTAAGATGTTACTTACTTTCCTCAATAGAAGTCTAATATATAACGTATTAAAACGAACAGAGGTGCAGAGTGAAGTAAACCAAAATGGCGGATTAAAATATACAACCCAATGAAAGCGCCAACAACTAGCTTAGAACAACTAGCTCCGGAATGGCTAGTAAATTTGTGATTAGTGTGTCAATAATGAAATAAAAAAGCAATTTGTTGCTTTTTTGTCCCGGTCTTTCATTAATTGAACTGCACCATCCCAAAATGTCGCATTTCAAAGCTTGCATGTTATAGTTGAGATCGCAATATTCTTTTAAATTACGGGCAATAATACACTCAATTATTCCAGTTTGGATTGACATCATAAAGTTTCAGCTCTCTTACTTTCCTTTAAATAGACAAACTTCATTGCAAAGGCTAACGCTATATTTAGCCATGCTTTAATCACCAAGTAAAGAAGACGTTTTGTATTATCTCGTCAAAAGACAGTGGAATTCAATGTTGATTAAGCTTATTGTCACAAGCTTGACCTTGTTACTTATAACTGCAAATATTAACGCCAGCAGTTGTTCTCAGAAGAAATACGACGCCATAATAAAAGGTTGGTTATTTTGCTTTTTTTTTACCGGTTGAAAATATTGTCAGGAAAATCAGTTTCTATTATCTCTAAGGCAAAAAAAACGTAAGTGGATGCCTTATTTAGAACACATATACCTACATTAGCTAAACCATTAAACATTTCCTATTCAAAATATAATTCAGCTAATTATAGGTTTAAATATTTAGGACGCTCATTATTACCCTCTGATGAAATAATATCAAGACACAACGTAACATCCGAGTTTGTAATGTTTGAATGTTACACACTCTGCAATGGTGAAGAAAATTGTGTTGGTTTCAACTACAGAACAACACAAAATATCGAAAATTGTCAACTGACAAACGTCACCAACAACAGAGGCAACTCTAAGAAAGGAGATTGGATATTGATGCGTCTTGATATAGCGGTACGCGAAATATATTGGTTAAAGTTTAAGATATTTGAGAACTAACACACGGCTTAACAAAATAGTGGGGGAATGTTTTCTAAACACGGTTCGTAAAAATGAAAGTCTAGGTCGCTTTGTAGAGAATAATAATTATATGGGGGGGTTACTGTTATGCCCGGCTTAGTGATCGTTGTTTTACAATATCTCAACTTGACGTAATGGGTGTTGTTTGATCTTTGTCGCGATGTTTTTGACGCTTCAAAACACTTTTGCGTGGCCCCACTTCAACTTTGGACAGGCATTATTTACCATGATGGCAGTAGAGTAGCCAGCCTGGCGGTTTATTCTCGCTGAAATATTAGTACGTAGCCATATTTCATTGTTCATGGAAGAAGCTGTTGGTTACCACCTCATGAGGAAATCTATCGAATTTCACGGTATTTCTACAATGAAATTTGACCACTCCATACATTCACATACATTCAAGAGTGGACTAGCCTGGTAAATCTACCTATACCTATAGAAAGACGGTGATGCCACGGTGTTACCCTCCTAATTCTGTTGAAGGGATGGCTATTAATACCAGTTTGAACCGCAGTTCATAGAAACATTTTAATACAAAAATAAAGATTTGATAACATTGTTTCATTAACAAAAGCATATGTTATATTGATGGAATTTATAATGTCATTTAAAGGTTGGTGAGAAAAACAATCCTGGAAAGTCGTGTTTAGACATTCTTCTACGGAAAAAAACAGCATCTTTGGGAAACGGAGAATACTGGATTAAATTGGACAATAAAACATTAAAAGTTTACTGTGATATGAAAAGTGATGGAGGTATTATTGCAATCATACTTATTATTCAAATTATGCATTTTTATTGATCAATATTATTATATAAATCGCAATATATGCCTCGATACAATAATGGAAATTAACAGACCCATACGAAGGATGTAATATTAGAAGCATGTTAAAGAGCAGTTAAATTAAGCGGGGTTACAGTCGCTTCTGCGCATGCATCAGATCAAGTTTTAAAATTGTCCAAATTTCTTTTTGTTTCGTTTTTCGCTTCGTATCTCTCTGAACATCTTTTGTATTATTATATTTAGAAATATAGTGAACTAAAAACGTGTCAAATAGTCTAAAGTTTTTGATATGTTAGGAAATAATTTTATGCGAATTGCAGACTAGACCCATCTTTTAGCATACATTGATTTTTTCTTCATCCAACAGCAAAAATTAATCTAATATTTTTAAGACGAAAATTGGTGGTCGAAATCTATACTTAGCTGCTTCAATAAAATCAAAACAAGGAAATTAATTTTCCGGAAGCGGTGAAAAACACAGGATTACTTTAATATAATATTGGTGAAAGATAAAACGTCTTTGTTGCTATTTAAAAATCAAATCGTCAGACTTTATAATTATGTAGTAATGTATCACAGCTCCATCCTCTATAGGTGGCTGGACACTGGTTACTAACCTTGTTGTAAATCAGTCCAAAGGAATGGATGTCTTTCTGACAGATGATTATAAACAAATCAGTGAATACAAAAACCAAAAGCTTGCAATATCTACGTATGCTCTTCACGACCTCGCATCAAACATGTCGTTCAATCAACTCAGATTTTTCTGCCGTAAAAAGACTGTAGGACGAGTCTTTGATATCGCTACAAATAAAACCAACAATCTTGGTCAAGAAGTTATTAAGTATTTTACTGCTCAGACAAACACCCTCCCCAAGAGCTGTGGATCTTATTATCGTTTACCTGATGACAATTCGACCATGGCCAGTCAGTGTGCTCAGTGGGGTTATGAATCGGGAAATTTCCATGTTGGTAAATGGCATTACGAAGGACTTCCGGTGAAATATCGTTTATTTGATATTCCGGTCTTTATTGGCTTCAAGGTTCACTGTTTAATTCAACAACCACATAGCCGTTGGGAATGCGATGATTACTCTTGGGATAATAATGACACATTGTCGCGCAATGATTTCTGGAAAATTTTTGTTCGTTAAAATGCTCCTCTACCTATTCTACATCGTAGCCGTACCAGCAACTTTTAAATCTGATTTTCTAAATCTTTAATAAAACTTATTAATCAGAGACGTAGGAAGGATTTTGGGGAAGGGGGGTCGAAAAACTAGGCGAGGCCAGGCCGTGTTATTTATTATTTGTATTATGTGACTACATATTATATTATTTATTAGTGATTAGTATCCGCTTTAGTCTAATTCAAGATCTAGGCAAAGGAAAGGTAAATAAATAAATTACCGCAGCTAGAAAGAGCCTACTTAAATTAAGATTTCAGAAAGTAGTCATGCGAATTTTGCAAATTTTGCATACTTTTGTTAATTTTAATTTGTGTTATATGCGTAAATTCAAATTATTTACACATTTCGCGGCAAATGTTTCATGATATTAAACATGGCAGTTTATCAGTAATATAACATTTACAGTACGCGCGTGTTGAATCGTCGAGAAGCGTGTTTCTGTACCTGTTTAGAAACAATCGAATCGAATCATAACATTTGTACATAATATTTTTATTGAGTTATATAAGAAAAGAAATAGCAAACATTTTTTCCTGTGTTTCTGTACAATTATAGAAACACGCGTGGGAATTTGGGAGAACTCGAAATAACGTGAAAAAACTCGCCCTACGGGTTCGTTTTCGCACTGATTATTTCTCGATCTCCCAAAATACCACGCGTGTTTCTATAACTGTATAGAAACACGGAAAATGTTTTCTATTTCTTAAATAGCGATTCAAACAAATTTCCAATAACCTCATGCATGCTAATTAACATGCTATCGTAGGGTAGAGCAAAAAGTTTATATTTTGGTCAGTATATATATTAAATTCGTTCTGACACTTTTAGTTTTAGACGCGTAATTCGTTGATAATATTTCTCCCAAATTTGTTGTAATGGTTATAATGAATTCTTAACGTTATTATATAATTTGCTATGAATGCACGACGTTAATAATTTTTGGTACCTTTCTGATTGCATCTACAAAATTTATAATTTCGCTTGGTCCCATAGGGAAACAAGAAATTTCACGACTTGTTTTGGCACCAATTTTAGTTTGAATTGCTATATTCTCGCGTGTTGAATGCATATTATAGATTACCCCTGAAGTACGTATAGGCATAAGTAAATTATATTTAGATCAATGGTATCTTGTATAATGAATTATGTAGTGTTGTCGTAGATTAACAACACGTACTATGTGTATGGTTTCAGTTATTAGGCATTTGGTAATATGCCCGTGATAGCCACGCCGAGCTCGGAAAAATAAATACATTGGGTAATAATTACAGACATTGCAGATAATTTATGTAATACTTAGCTTATGTTCTTCACCTAGCTCTAACTCGAGACTGGGAACTTCTTATTCTAGGTGAGGTGGATTGTTACACAACTCTTAATTGTGTTTAGTTATGTGTATGTTAAGATAGAAAAAAATAGAAAATTTAATCTGGCAATGACGTAGACAATGAATTGATTTTTGCCACAAGACAACATGGGTAAACTATAATTTTCAGCTTAGCATCAAATGTGGTATAACAACTGCCACAATAGACAAATTTAGAATTGTTTTGTCTATTTAGGCAGTTGTTTTACCACATTTGATGCTAACTTGTTTGAAGACTCTGCCATGCTGCTCTCTGGTTATATTGCAAAGTATCTTTAAATTTCAGCCATTTATAATTAATTTATACCTTTCTTTTCGTACATAAAATTTCGTAGAATTTATCAAACTAGTACAGGTGAAATAAACCATTAAATACCCCGTTAGGACTTGCATTTCAATCTACTCAACTGCTATTATAAAAATAGGTACGGTATGGTTACTTGTGGGTAAAGGACTAGCTGGAGCGGATAAATAACAAGGCAGCGCATAAAACATGGTATAAAACAACTTTTTTATCATCTTTTAAACTTCTAAACGAAGGGTTATTCTCGAACTCCAATGCTTTGGGTATAAACATAGGCAGCCCAAATATGCGTGATAATTTGAACGCCAGTTGTGCAATAATATATATTAATATTCATTTTCTGTAAACTTACGTTCTGATTGGTCGATTTGTACCACGTGAGTGAATTTTATATAGCAACAACGCCACGGCAGTGCCGTTATAGGATTTATTGCACGATCAAAATGGCGGCAATAAACAAAAAATTTGCCGAACTTAGTTAAGAAGAAATTAATGTAATTATAGATGAATCCACACCGAAAAATACTAAACAGGCAACCGGTTAGGGTGTTTTAGTATTTAAAGGTAAGCATGTGTTGTTTATTTAAGTTTTAAAATGATATAAAGTCTTTACGAGTTTACTCAAAATGAATAATAAAAGCATTAAAGCACTCTCATTTTTTACGTCATGAAGCTTACAAACTAATCCCTGGTAACTGATACCTGATAACTTCTTTTAAACGAATAACGACTTAAAACTGCTTTAACATGACAAAATACGGCAATATTCGTTTATTTTTTTTAAATATTTTACACAATGTCATTTCAAGATAAAACTGTAGTAATTTATGCACTAAACTAAAGTATGAAGCCTGAACCGTCATGCTAATATTTGGCCCAAAAATCTCCACGAATTATCAAAATCAATTCATCAGGCTAGAACAAGCGGGAATGTCGTGTTTAAAGTAATTGGCATATTTGTTGACATTTTTCAAGCAAAGCGAATCAAAATTCCAAAATCTGTTTTTCATACTTCATTTAAAATAGTGAAAAATGTACCTTTTGACCGGAATTAGCCAATTAGGTTACTAAAAATGTAAACAAACCTGCTGCATGATTGGTCTAAAACGAAATTTCCGCGTGTTTCAGGCTAGCTATTCCAACTATGTAGCATAATTTTTTAATTTTTTTGGTGTAAAAAGTTTTTCCTGAGCTAAATTTCTTAGTAATCTTAACTTTATTTTCGCATGCGTCCGCATCCTGAGGTGCAACTGCTATAATTGTATAGTGAAAATCCAGGAAAGGATTTCTTTTCCATTTGAACAAAGGCTGCAGGTTTGAATCTAGCGAGGCTAAAACGAACCTCACATATAAGCTGTAGTTTTCTCATCGTATTAAGTAAAGTAACTGTAATAAGGTTATTCAAAGAATTTCTTGTCTAATCTCTTTTGAAGCTCTTTTGAATTCGGAGTTTGAGTTAAATTAAATCGTTCGTGTCTGACATACACACACTTTATTTGCACTATGTATAATTAAGTTTTTTAAATTAGTTAATTAAGTAATCATTTAAATGAGTAAAATTGTTTTTAACATTAATTATTATTATTATTTATCTAAAAGAATTCACAGTCTGTGATTGGCTAATAGCCATGTGTGAAATCGTCATATCCAACGTTTGACGTCATAACGTGTGATACGACTTTTTTTAGTGTGATAAATAGTCGTATCCCACGTTTGACGTCACACGAATGGCGAAGACATCAACACAATGGCTTCCTCAAGTGAAAGGTTCCGCAACTTTGTTCGTTCTTTTAAATAAATAATAAAACATTTATTGAATTTGGTTTTCACATGATATGAAGAATTATCAAGTCTCAGTTTATCATTATCAACCTCAGCCTTCGCCTTCGGTTGATAATGACAAACTTCGGCTTGATAATTCTTCATATCATGTTTAACCTCATTCAATAATTGCTAAATATTAACCTTCTAATGTTCACTTTGAAATTAAATGTCACGGTTTTACTTAATTTCAGGTTGCTCCCAACAGTTTCATCTAGGTTGCACACAATTGTACTAAAAGGATCATTATAAAGAATTCACAGTCTGTGATTGGCTAATAGCCATGTGTGAAATCGTCATATCCAACGTTTGACGTCATAACGTGTGATACGACTTTTTTTAGTGTGATAAATAGTCGTATCCCACGTTTGACGTCACACGAATGGCGAAGACATCAACACAATGGCTTCCTCAAGTGAAAGGTTCCGCAACTTTGTTCGTTCTTTTAAATAAATAATAAAACATTTATTGAATTTGGTTTTCACATGATATGAAGAATTATCAAGTCTCAGTTTATCATTATCAACCTCAGCCTTCGCCTTCGGTTGATAATGACAAACTTCGGCTTGATAATTCTTCATATCATGTTTAACCTCATTCAATAATTGCTAAATATTAACCTTCTAATGTTCACTTTGAAATTAAATGTCACGGTTTTACTTAATTTCAGGTTGCTCCCAACAGTTTCATCTAGGTTGCACACAATTGTACTAAAAGGATCATTATTTAATGATGTTGCCAGGTTGCGTGTATATCACCACGTTTTGGCGCAACAATATTTGTTGCAACATGGCAACTAATTGCCGCTCCAAAATATTGTTAATATAAAGAAGAACATCATTAGTGCCTTAGGAAAATCAACCTGTAAGGAGCCACCTGTTAATATATAGGCGCTTTTAATCATAAATAATTTTGGCAGTTTATCATTAAAATTGACGGGGTTACATGGTTTGATGCAGAGGAAATTTAATTTATTCCTCCCTGACAATATCTGGACTTAAAAAACTGTAAAACTCCGAGTAAAAAAGACGTCGATTAGAAAATAATTATGCTGCTTCAAACTGTGATATGCAAATTTGCGTTAAAGTGATGCCCGCTAAAGATGACGGTAGGAGGCTGTATGTCTTCAAACGGAATTGTTGTCGCCATATGAGCGGGCGAAATTTTTCCGAAAGACAAAAAGCAACATTTTTGCATCGACAAATACAATTTTGTAAGAAAGAATAATCGGCAAGTTTGTGATTTCGTTTCCCTTAAAATTCTATGCGAAAACCTGACAGGAACTAAAAGAGGTGAGTTAGTTTCACCCGCGATGGGCTGCTTTTTCAAAACACAAGCTCAGCTGCTTTTCACGGCAACTTAAGGTTATTTGAAATATAGTTTTACAAATGGAATTTTGATCTTTGTGTAAATGACCTATATAATAATAGTTACCCAATATATTGTTCGAATAATTTTGGTCTGGCTAAATGTTTTCAATTTCTTATAGCGCGAATATGTCTGAATTTAAATGAGTTGAATATAGTAAGAAGAAAATAAGCATCAAAGTAAAAGTACTGATTCCGAGTGACTGAAAATTATATTAATTTTTACTCAGCCGTGGTTTGAAGCAAGATTAATAATTATTTTCCCATGTACCGTTTTTATTCGAATAAAACGTTCTTATTGAATAAGGTTATCAAAATGAAACAAGTTTTGTTACTTCAAGGGTAAACATTGCTTTTCAAATTCGGGACATAATTTCGGGATATCTCTAAAGTATGCGAAAGTCGCTGTAGCTATAAAGATATTAATTAATTTGGGCAAAAGACCCCGGAATACGACCAAACGATAGCCCTTGAAAAGATTATTGAAACCAGCAGATAGTTTTAAGCTGCTTTTGTGTTATAAGTCGAAATAAGAGTCAAAATGACAGGTTGCTTTGTTATCTCAAATTACTCACCCATAGCAACCATATACTTTTGAAATTCCGTATTTTTTCGCTTTTTTTTGTTCTCTGTTCTCTTCTAAATTTCTGAATTTTACATATTTTCACTTTTTTATTGGTTTCAATCAATATAACGGGGTATTTTATAGTTTAAGTTGTAAGCTTCGTGCATGAGGTAAAAAATGAGCTACCTACCTTATGTAATTATTATACACTGGCGGTCAAAAAGAAACTTTTGGGGTAGAATGTGCAAAAGAATCGGAGAAATTCTAAGCGATAATTGTTGCTAAGCGCGTGCTTACTGCGTGCCCGGAATTTTGTCGTGCGGTTGCAAACTGTGACAAAACTATATGATGCCCTTTCCCTAGGGCAAATTTGACCCCAAAAATCGATTCCTTAAATTGGACCAAGGGGTCTGATTTTCGGCTTTTTTTGCGCGAAATTTTTTTCGATAGTTTTATTATTGTGAAATATTACTGCCGGTGATGCGATATTTCATATTATTGTGCATGTTTATATAAAAAATCGGCAAAAAATCCTCTAAAGGCTCGATTTTGACGCTAAAGACATCAAAATAACACTAAAAATGTGAACAAAAGCACTATATAACCCGTTTTAGTTTGCATTTTCAGCAAAATTTTATAGATTTGGCTGCTTTGATGTGTAATATTGAATAATAAATCAATCGAATGAATTTTGAAGTGAATATCACAGCGAGTTGGCAACATGTTGATCTAAAAAAAACGTGTGTCTACTGAGCACAATTTTCTCCTTAAAATGGTTCATCAAAATCGTATTTTTATCAAAAGTATTCGCACAGGAATCGCAAGTTAAAATAACCTAACCACTTTGAGATTTCATCAGATCAGATGAAAAGGAGTTAACAGTAGACACTTAACTGTTGCATTATGTTATACTGCCACATATTCTGGCGAAAATTTGTTGAAAATAAGTTAGGGGCTGTTTACATGAGCCCGGTTACCGAGATTCAACGAAGCGTGAGATGATTTTGAGGTATTGAAATGAGCAGATAACATGATCCTGGCAGTCATATAATCAGCACAACAATAGCATGTGCCTGTTTTGGTGACATAAAGACTTTATTCAATACCTCAAAGTCGTCTCACGCTTCGTTGAATCTCGGGTAACCGGGGTCATGTAAACAGCCCCTTAGACACATGTCCAGTTATTTCTTTCACGCAAGGCACACTATTACAAGCAATTATTCCAGTTTGGAAAGACGTCATCAAGTGTCAGTGTTCTTACTTTCCTTTAAATAAACGAGCTTCATTGAAAGGGTTATCGCTATATTTACCCATTGTTTCCTGGCTAAATCAAGGAGACGTTTTGTATTAGCCTACCCAGTCAAAACAGAGTGGAATTCAATGATGATCAAGCTTATTGCCACCAGCTTGCCCTTTTTACTTGTGACTGCGAATATTAACGCCAGCAGTTGTTCTCAGAAGAAATACGGCGCCATAATAAAAGGTGGGTTATTTTGCTTGTTGTTTACCTGTTGAAAATATTGTCAGGAAAATCAGTTTCTGTTATCTCTAAGGCAAGAAAATGTAAGCGGATGCCTTTCTTATAACACAAACAATTAAACATTTCCTATTCAATATCATTCAGCTAATTATAGGACTAAATATTTAGGAGGTTCACCATTACCCTCTGATGAAATAATATCAAGACACAACGTAACACCCGAGTTTGCCATGTTTGAATGTTACACACTCTGCAATGGTAAAGAAAAATGTGTTGGTTTCAACTACAGAACAACACAAAATATCGAAAATTGTCAACTGACAAACGTAACCAACAACAGAGGCGACTCAAAGAAAGGAGATTGGATATTGATGCGTCTTGATCATATAGCGGTAGGCGGAATATAGTGGTTAAAATTTAGGATATTTGAGAATTAATACACGGCTTAACAAAAATCGCATGTTTTAAAAATACGGTTCATAAAAATTAAAGTCTAAATTGCTTTTTGTGAATATTAATTTTATGGAGGAGTTACTGTTATATCCGGCTTAGCGATCGTCATCTTACAATATCTCAACTTGACGTAATGGATGTTTTTAATCTTTCTCACGATGTTTTTGACGCTTGAACACTTAGTAGCTATATTTTAGAAATATTAGTAGCTATATTTCATTGTTAATGGAAGAAGCTGTGGGTTACCACCTCATTAAGAAATCTATTAAATCTTACGGTATTTCTCGAATGAAATTTAACCACTCAATACATTCACATACATTCAAGAGTGTACTAGCCTGGTAAATCTACCTATGCCTATAGAAAGACGGTGATACCACGGTGTTACCCCCTAATTCTGTTGAAAGGACGGCTATTAACACGAGTTTGAACTGCAGTTCATAGAAACAGTTTAATACAAAAAAAAAGACTTATCGCTTCCCTTCATTAGCTTCATATCCAAAAGATACCTTGTCATGACGAACTCTGTTTTCTGTGTTCTAGATCTCGTACAAAAACAACTCAGACACAGAGTTGGAATAATTTTGGAAATGTGCGTAATTGTCTAACGCACATGCCGATTTATTAATTTTTATTTAACAACAAATTAATTATTAATCAACGAACAATAAATTCAATTACTAAACAATTCGCACAGAAAAGGTGGGGCTAATTTAAACGCCCAACCGAATAATACTAATATACCTTTACATTAAGCTCGCGTGAGAAAACGGGGAGGAGGGCGGGTTCAAATTCGATCTGTAATGACCTTGTCGAAGGCGGGCTCAAATTCGATCTGTAATGACCTGCTCTTTATCTATACTGACCCTAATATCCGCTCTCCCACGCGTTACCTATATGTCATCAGAACTCCATGCAGGGAAATTACCCGCGCGTCAAACTAGTTTCAATTGCAGGAAGCAATAAATTCTTTGTTGGTATGCCAATAATTCCTTTGATAACATTGTTTGATTAACCAGAGCATTAGCCTTATATTGATGCAATTTATAATGTCATTTAAAGGTTGGTGAGAGAACCAATCCTGGAAAGTCGTGTTTAGACATTCTTCTACGGAAAAAAACAGCATCTTTGGGAAACGGAGAATACTGGATTAAATTGGACAATAAAACATTAAGCGTTTACTGTGATATGAAAAGTGATGGAGGTAAGAGCAGTTAAATTAAGGGGGGTTACAGTCGCTTCTGGGCATGCATCAGTTCAACTTTCAAAATTGCTCAAATTTCTTTTCGTTTCGTTTTTCGTTTCGTATATCTCTGAACATAAACTCTTTTATATTATTTATTTAGAAATATACTGAACTAAAAACGTGTTATATAGTCTAAAGTTTTTGATATTTTACGAAATAATTTTATGCGGATTGCGGACTACACCCCATCTTTCAGCATACATTGATTTTTCCTTCATATAAAAGCAAATATCAGGGCCGAAACTAGAACGATAATTGGGGGGGTGTTTATTCATATATTCAGTTCTGCCCTGCGGATTTCTTTTGTAAGTGCAAAAGCTCACAATGGAAATCCGTCGGGCAGAACTGAATATATGTGACCTTCCACGGGAAAACATACGTTAACGCTATTTCGTTCGTTCGAAAATATCGTTCGTTATCCGTTCGTTTGCCGTTCAAACGCTTGAAGCGTTCGTTGAAACGATTTTCGAGATCGTTCATCGTTCGAAATTGCCCGTTCGAACGCTTAGGAAAAAACGTTTGAAAATTGGTCCAAAAGCGTTCAACCGTTTGATTTACCGTTCGTTGAAACGTTTGCCGGAATTTCGTTCAATCGCATTGGATTTGGTTCAACATATTAGATTAAACATTTGCAATGTTACAACTTTGTAGAAGAAGCGCAGAATGTGCTACACAGAAATACTCCCAGAAACGTATTCAGTTCTTTAGTAGAAGGCTTGTAAAGGAAATAGTGAGGTTATATCGTTTTAGCCTAATCGAATGCTATTTTGTGCGCTTTATGTTATGGTTTATGCTTAGCGTCATTGCATGCAGACATGAAGGCTATTAATACTCAGCGTATGCAATTATTCCATTAGCGTCAAATTTCACGTCGTAAGCTTTCTTTCAAAAATTTATCGTTTTTTGAATTCGGTAATGCACTAAATGGTTAGAATTTGTGCTTTACTATACTTCTGTAGCTTCCATAAGCCAAATTTCACCGCGCATCCAAACAACGTCGCAAGCCATATATTAGCATTACGAGCCATAATATGCCTTGGCAAGGTGCTAATTAAGTTGCATAATTGTCGGAAGTCTCTAAATGTATGTAAACAGACAAAACCAGATTTTAAAATGAATTGAGGGATTTTGCGTGTTACATTTTAATATCGTACTTGTAAACCATGTGTATATAGCTAATTTATTTACATGTGATAAACTTATATAGCTGGGCCTCCGTACGAAGCAGCTACTGATTAAAATCTATTCAAAATTAGGGACCGCATCCTAGGACGGACATTTCAGCTTGAAATTCGTTGTCTTTAATGCAGTCTGACATGGCTACAAATTATACAACAATTGAAATACCCTAGCTAATATTTGAAGACATAAATACAGTGACATAACGCGCGTTCGGTAGGGTTACGACGAGAACTAAGGGATCCCAATTTATTGGGGGCCAGGATAGATAACGAAACATCATAGTATAAGCAAAACGTGATTTATGACAAACAGCGAATTAAGGGACCCCGCAGTACCAGTATACCTCGAAACCCCATTTTCGACTCTGTTCGTTACGCCACTGCATGAATATCATAGCAATTTAAATATGTACGCGTGCATCTAGTCTAAAACTGGAGCCGGAGAAAAAAATCCTCAGTGCCCCGCTTACAAAATCACTAGATCTAAGCCATCTGGCTCGATCGTCGCTGGCATGTTGAAAGGTGGCAATTGCATGAATATAACTTATGGCATAAATATAACTCATGCATTGTAAATATTTATTTAGACTCTTAATTCACAAAAAAATACTTCATATATATTGATATATGCACATTTCAGCACAATTCACTCCCCATGTATATTTTGGTTGTAATTTGATTTCTCTCGACTTGCTCCTCGAATCGGAAACGTGGAACGCGGAAAAGGCTCAAATCGTATAAATGCATGATAGAGACTGTATAAAAGTAATGAACTTATATCAATGATGTTCACTGTGTGACATTGTTTATTACAAAAAAATCCGTGTTTTGTGAGGTTGAGTTTTGCGCTATGTTTTAAAGTGCGTGCAGTCCTTCCTTGCCCACAACAAGCCCAAAGGGCAAATTGCCAAGCTAACGTTTACAAACATTTAAGTTTGACCTTTCAGATATTTTACTACATATATTTCGTTATATATAATTCATCAGAAAAGGAGCATTGGAATTTATCTTGCTTGGACAACATATCAGCTGTTGGGCAACAGGAAAATTTTCACTAATTTTGATTTGGGCTCTCTAGATTAGAAATTACATTCCAGATATTAAATTGCAATTATGCATGGTCATTGCACTTTGAAGCCTGCCAGCTAGAGCGGCAAAATGAGCAAATTTGAAATGGCGGCTATCAACTGTTTATGCGTGCATGAGCGCGCGGGTAAAGATCTTTACCAATAATTTCGCGAAGACTGTCCCAAAAATTTGCTGGATATTAGCATCTATGGAGAAGTCAAGGCGTTTTAACGCGTGCATATATAAAGGTTAATACCAGGTATGAACACTAAATGAAACATTAGCTATGATATAAGGAAGGAAAGTCATGACTGGGCCACTTTTTTAGGCGCGCTTGCAATTATTTTCCTCCAAGCCTTGAAATCAGGCTTATCGATGAGATCATCAACAGAATTCGTATAACGGTTGTCTCGATATAAACTAAAGTTTTTTTTCCCTTGAGTGTATTTGCTTGGCTAAACTGTAGATCTCTATAGACCATGCATATATCGAAATATGACACGCATTCGAAGTAAGATTTCATATAGATGATCATGCAATTGTATATAACAAGACGTTCTCAATTGCATTTTACATGTTAACGCGATATATTTAATGCGCACTGCAATATAACCCTTTAGATTGCTTATCATGGCCGGTGGAATCAAGTTGGGCCACGATCATCCAATCATTCCGAATAAACATGACATGAAAGGTTGCCAGACCTTCAAAATGGCTTGGCTGAGGTTAGAAAAGTTGTTAGCTTGAGCCATGGTGGTTAATACAATTTATAGGATGCATTTACTTACATTGAAACAACAATTGTTTACAAACCTTGCTGACATTTTTCATAAAAAAAGGGTAGATGCTACCTCGAAATATATATAATTATATGATATAAAAAGATTTTGCCAGACAAAATGGATTAATGCTTTCATGCATGTCTTAATTAATCTTGATTAGTTAATTTTACTGTAAGCAGGAGGCACAAATTGTGTCACAAGTAGATGTCTCGAAGATGTTGAGGATCGTTTGTTTCTTAAAATGGTGAGTATAAACTCCCCTGTGCATGCATTTGGCATTGTCGTTTCTATATGGGCGGCAGCATTGCTATATGCTTTGCAGAAAAAATTATTTGCACTCTGTGATTTAAAAACCCGGTTTCTATATGGGCCGTCTGCTATTGCTATATGCTTTAGTGAAAATACTGTGCAATCTCTTCTTGCTGCCGGGGTTGAGTATTAAGTTGTTTTGCAGGGCGGAACTGAATTCGGACCTTCGGGATTGCGGATTGCCGCGGTGGTTTGAAATGAAGATTTCGAAAATTATCCCATTAATTTAATACGCGTTCTATTTCTTTAGGTCACTATTGTTAGGCTCATTCAGGTAGCATAGGTATTTACACAGTTAACTATGTACATGGTCGAATATTTGGGTGGAAATAAAATATTTCCTGATGAATATAGTGACCACCAAGAATTTGGTTACCTAATTTAATATCACAAGTATTAATTAGCGATATACTGGTTCATAAGTCATAACACATGCATATGTGATCGTATGGTCACAAAACATATCACTTATATGAAAAAATATGGCGGCAGAGATAGAAACATTGCAGCTTTAGCTTTGCGAAGAAAATATGGCGATGGTGCATGCAGTCGATAAAATAGATTATCAAATTTTAAAATATTCTTAAGGTATAATGATGCCCTTAATTGCTACTGACAGTACTGTGTATAGGCGACATTCCGCGACAAGCTTGACTGCAGCTAGAGGCTACTGGTGTTGCTGCACGGAACATATTGTGTGCACTAGGTAAATATCCAAGCTTATATTTTAAATATTTTATTACCGCCGCGCAATGCATTGCTGAAATTTAAATGTGGATTTTCACGTGTATAATTGGTTTGGATATTTAATGTAGTGGGCTATTTATATCAAATAGGTTTTGACAGCATGCAAGCAGACGTTACTACGCTGGTTCGCATACAAACGAACTTTGCGTATGCGATATTCTGTATTAATGTCTGGTTATCATCTGTAAACAACTTGATCCTTGCGCTAATTAATTTAATCGTTTGCGCGTCAAAGAGTATAAGCAATAGTGTACAATGGAATCTCTTGTGTTTAGTTTAACATAAAATATGTGGCCAGTATATAGCTGAAACTCAACCAAACTGAGACGGTGCATGACCGATGACATTGCCTATGATATTATTATCGAAGCCAGGCCATTTATGGCAATCTTCGTTTACTCTCGGTTTAGAGCCGTGTTAATAATAAAACGGATGCATGCATGATGTGTTTATATGTCCTTAACCACCCATACATATAGTTTGTCCGTGGAGAGATTTACAAAATCTGTAACGTTGTTGCAAATAAACACGCGCTGAATATTTTGATGGGTATAGTTGCAGATGATGCATTGATTAATTTGACATAATGATGATAATTTGTACTAATAACTGAAGGCTTTCTAACGATTAATAAACCCGAATTTTGATGCAAAATGCAAATGTGTATATGTATATAAAGTATAAAATAATGTGATTTAGGTAGTTTAGCTAATAAATTTAGTTAAACATTCAAATAAAGGCATAGCTATTTATATGTACACGCATCTTGCGCCAACACATGTTAGGTGTTTGAAAATATTTCCTATTATTTTAATTAGTCAATAATATCTTGCGTCAATCATACGCGCAACAGGCGTTCAGACTAATTCGTTAAAACCGTTCATAAACATAAATCGTTCAAACGGCTTCAGATTGAACGTTTATTTATCCGTTCGTATTCTCGACTTTAAACGTTCACATTTTTAGCTGAATTCGTCAAAACGTTTTTTGGGTTCGTTGAAACGTTATGACAGATCGTTCACTACCCGTTCGTTATCCGTTCGTTTTGCCGTTTCAACGAAATATCGTTAACGTACGTTTTCCCGTGGAAGGTCACATATGAATAAACACCCCCCCAATTATCGTTCTAGTTTCGGCCCTGGCAAATATTAATCGAATATTTTTAAGACGAAAATTGGTGATCAAAATCTAGCTTGCTTGAAAAAAATCAAAACAAAGAAAATTTCATTTTCCGGAAGCGGTGAAAATTTTTTAACACAGGATTACTTTATTTTACCTATCGTGCAGGGAAAATGATATTGGTAAAAAGTAAAACGCCTTTATTGCTATTTAAAAATCAAATCGTCAGACTTAATAATTATGTCGTAATGTATCACAGCTCCATCCTCTATAGGTGGCTGGACACTGGTTAGTAACCTTGTTCTAAATCAGTCCAAAGGAATGGATGTCTTTCTGACAGATGATTATAAAGAAATCAGTGAATACAAAAACCAAAACCTTGCAATATCTACGTATGCTCTCCGCGACCTCGCATCAAACATGTCGTTCAATCAAATCAGATTTTTCTGCCGTAAAAAGATCCCGGGACGAATCTTTGATATCGCTACAAATAAAACCAACAATCTTGGTCAACAAGTTATCAAGTATTTTACTGCTCAGACAAACACCTTTCCCAAGAGCTGTGGATCTTATTATCGTTTACCTGATGATAATTCGATGATGGCCAGTCAGTGTTCTCAGTGGGGTTATGAATCGGGAAATTACTATGTTGGTAAATGGCATCACGAAGGACTTCCGGTGAAAGATCGTTTATTTGAGCTTCCGGTCTTTATTAGCTACAAGGTTCACTGGTTAATTCAGCAACCAACTGGCCGTTGGGAATGCGATGATTTCTCTTCGTATAATAATTACACAATGTCGCGAAATGATTTCTGGAAAATATTTGTTCGTTAAAATGCTACCTACTCTATATCGCCTATTGACGTAGCTATACTTGCACGTATCGTAGCCGTACCAGCACCTTTTAAATCTGACTCTCTATATCTTTAGTAAAATTATTGATCAGAGACGTAGCAAGGATTTTGGGGAAGGGGGGCCGAAAAAACTAGGTGAGACCAGGTCGTATTACTTATTATAATATGTATTATATGTGACTATATATTATAATTATTTTAGTATATTATATTATTTATTATTATTATTATTATTATTATTATCCGCTTTAGTCTAGTTAGAGATCTAGGCAAAGGAAAGGCAATATATCACCGCTGCTAGAAAGAGCGTACTAAAATTAAGATCAGAAAGTAGTCATGCGCATTTGGCAAATTTTGTATACAACCCTTGTTTGTTCAGTTATACATACACGGCATGACGTCATTTGTGAGAAGAACAAAACAAAGTGGCCAGGAGACGCCGGGTGATTGTTCCTATCACAAATACATCATAGCGTGTGTCTATAACTGAAAAAACAACGGTTCAATGTTATCTATTTGTTTAATGTAATAAAATCGAAAAAATTCGGAAATTAAAATATAAATTATATTTCCCCAAACGCACTTGCAAAATTCTAAAAGTAAAAATTTTGCATATATCATGCATGCGTACATGATCTATGGGATTGGAGAAATGCTATTGGGTAGCTTAAGACACGTGCTAAAATGTGATTGGCTGACAAAATAGTACTCGAGGTAGCTGATCAAATTCGGTCAAATTATCTGTGACGTCATTCCGTGAGTCTGTCCCTTTTAGAACATGGCTCTCGACGAATAAAATTGCTTGATTTCTTACCGTTATTATATAATTTGCTATGCATGCACGACGTTAATAATTTTAGGTACATTTTCTGATTGCATCGATATGCAAATTCATAATTTCGCTTAGGCTCATAGCTACATACTTAGCGGGAAAACAAGAAATTTCACGCCTTGTTTTCGCACCAATTTTAGTTTAAATCGCTATATTCTCATGTGTTGAATGAATATTATAGATTACCCCTGAGGTACATATAAGCATAAGTAAATTATCTTTAGATCAATTGTATCTTGTGTAATCAATTATGTAGTGTTGTCGTAGATTAACAATACGTATTATATGTATGGTCTCAGTTATTAGGCATTTGGTAATATGCCCGTGATAGCCACGCCGAGCTTAGAAAATAAGTACATAAGTTAATATTTAGAGACACTGCAGATAATTTATGTAACACTTAGCTTAGTTTCTTCACCTCTTACTCCAAACTGGGGACTGCTTATTCTTGCTGAGGTGGATTGCTACGCAACTCTTTATTGTGTTTAGTTATATGTGTGTTAAAATAGTCGCAAAATAGAAAATATAACCTGGCAATGCTGTGATGCCGTAATTGATTTTTGCCACAAGACTGCATCGGTAAACTTAAGTTTTAGGCCTTTCCCAATTATTAATTACTCTTTCTTTCTTGCATGCATTCCGTGGGAACATTTTTAAACTAGTACAGGTTCTGATCTTTTTGATTTCTTTGAACATAAACAAAATGCCTTATTGATTTAGAAAATATGATAATAATTTTTCCGAGATTACTAGACAGAGATATAGCAATTCAAATGTAAACAAAGCGTTAGTTTACATTACTGACTGCATGTAACCCACCTTTAAGAAACTCAAACAAGACAAAAGGAAGAAGAACGTACCAAATATTACGAACACTAGTAAGCCAAATTTGTAAAGATTTGGTGGAGGAACGGCTTTAGGAATACCTCGGCTGTAAAATCCATATAGCTTAAAAAACGTATACATGTGCATCATCGCGATGGATACCTGCACTCTAGTAACTCTAGTAACCTCTCTTCGTTTAACGTGGCTCCCTAGAGTTTTTTAAAAACTCTAGACAGCAGATTTGTTCATTGTTGTGCCGAATTAAACACGAATATCATGGACTAAAGATCAATAGTACTTTTGATTATATTGTACATAGCGTTAGGGATTAGAAACGGTTGACTGATTAACTATGCCATGGCAACAATAACGTTTCAACATGGCCGCAAATTAGAATTTTATTGCAGTTATTTAGTGAATCCTTCGGCGAATCTTTTTTATTTTTCACCAAATGCTTTGCAAGTCATTTATAGTAAACGACCGGACAATTTTTAAAAAAGTTATCGATAGGATTTGTTTTAATTGCGTAAAACCACGTTTTCGTACTTTAATTTTTTTGGGTATCGATAACTTTTTCCTAAAATTATCCTGTCAATTAATAACCATCTGGCAAAACGTTCAGTAGAAAAAGAAGACATTTCGTTTGTGAAATAATCGTAATTTAACGATAATTGGTGCATGGCCATATTGAAACGTCACTGTTGCCATTGCAACGGCTTCTATAAATAGTTTTCAATACATTCAATGCAACTTTCCCAAAACTCTAGGAAGCCACCTTAATTCCCTTTTACCAGTTAAATGCTTCACCAATTAAATATTTGCCATCATTTTGAATTTGGATTTCCTGCCGTGCACTTTTGCTCACAATTCCCGTGCGGTTTCTTTTTCAATATTTTTACAAGAGCTTATGTCAAAAACTGTACAACACCTCAGGGCTAGTAGCTAGAAGCTTAATTGGGGGGGGGGGTTCATATTCATATATTCGTCATATGCCCGAATGATTTCTTTCGTATGCTATTGCTGCTATGGTATATAAACATGAATATATGAATATACACCCCCCCCCCTAATTAAGCGGTTTAGCTACGGCGCTGCAACACCTACTAATATAAAAATATACTCAAATACATCAAATTATCAAAAACAATATGCGCATTGCGATTGAACCTGCGCCACTCTATATGATATTAAATATTTATTAGTATAGTATAGCATAGTATAGTATAGTATACTTAAAAAGTAAAAATAACATGGCATAATGTTTCACACATGGACTACGGATCTCCTTTTTTGCAGTCTTAGCAACTTCGAAAGTTTACGGTTGAGGAGGCGGAACTTCTTCAATAACTACGCGCGAAATGGATCGCCAGCCAGTACACACGTATCCAATTTCGAATACTTCACACTTTCCCACAAAGAATCCAACGTGTATTTGGCCTTTTGGGATCTGATCGCAGTAGCCTTCAATATGCCGATGACGAAAAGGGTCATCTTTGCTGCCGTGTTCGTGGTACACAAGACCTTCAATAGTTGCTGGGTTTGCACATTCTGCGCCGTTAAATGTAAAATACCATCGAGCACAGTTATTGACTCCTGCCTTTACAGCACGAAGGTTTCCAGCAAAGAATACTCTCAAGGACGTGTTATCATATCTCTTATGAAAAATACAGTTCTGTATCAAGCCATCAGATGTTGTATCATACCTTTTCCAAACACATTGTTTCCATGTCGACATCGCTAGATCAATGTCATCGCCACCTTTCTCCCCTTTCTCTCCTTTTAGCCCAGGTTGACCACTAGCTCCTGGTAAGCCATCCCTTCCAGCATTTCCTGGGACACCAGGGATCCCTGGAATGCCTGGCGAAGCGGCGCAACTCAACTTAGTAGACGCTTTTACAACATCAGTTACGAATGTGACGTAAAGCAAAATAATTATAATATGTAACTCCATCATAACACGTTCGCGATCAAATTAATTTTTAACTTTTAAGTACTTATTCTGCTCAAGCTGGTTCCTCCTTAGATTGTTGTATTGTCAAGCGGTCTGTATTGGAAAGAAAAGAAGGAAATTGTGCTTGAGTGTCTTTCGACGTAACAACGTAAGGTTAATAAATTCCTTTGATCGGGTTTCCTAATCCGTTGGCACAAGTATGGCTCCCTAAATATTTTTGAACAGAAAGTTCAGTAGCTACATAAATTTGGAAAGAAATTCAGATCCCAGAATTACAAGCAAAACCGAAAAAAATTAAACATATCACCGTATTATATCGTTGTGTGGATGAAGACGTTTCAATTTTTGAGATAGCTGCCTCCACTAGGGCAAAAAAACACGGCTTACTTTGTGTAATCAGTGCCTCAAATGGTAATCTCGCAGTAAGCCGTTATCAAATAAAAAAATGATTACGAGTTGAAGGTTTTCAATTCAATAATATATACAAATCTATTATTAGACATATCAGTCGTTTATGATACTCTGCATACAAATTATCTTATAATATCAGAAGGATACTCTAGTCCATAAATTATCGCTCTGGCGGTCGTCTGTTCAGTGGCGTAGCTAGCCTGACGATTTTGTCCCGCTATTTAAATTTCGAGTTATTATAATTATTTATATCTTCAGAAATTCATTGTTTTCGCAGTCATTGAACACTAAAATATTAGCATAGCGGGACAAATTGTCAGGCTGGCTACGCTACTGCGTCTGTTCTGAGATGACCTTCTTATACTATCATCATTCCGCAACTTATCGCGCAGTCTAAACTGGTCTTTAGGATCACTGTTCTGAGTTACGAAATTGATGTAGGGTTCTGTCATCTTCTCCTTTTCCCGCTTATTTTTGTCAGTGGGATGACGAGAAAGAAAATCTGCTGGATTGTTTGCACCCGATTTATATATTATCTTGAACGCATATGCATGGTTGGAGGCAAACCACGGTACACGTCTAACCAACGTTGGAGGCGAACCACGGTACACGCCCAACCATGGTTGGAGGCGAACCACGGTAAACGCCCAGCCAACGTTGGAGGCGAACCACGGTACACGCCCAACCATAGTTGGAGGCGAACCACGGTACACGCCCAACCATAGTTGGAGGCGAACCACGGTACACGCCCAATCAACGTTGGAGGCGAACCACGGTACATGCCCAACCATGGTTGGAAGCGAACCACGGTAAACGCCCAGCCAACGTTGGAGGCGAACCACGGTACACGCCCAACCATAGTTGGAGGCGAACCACGGTACACGCCCAACCATGGTTGGAGGCGAACCACGGTACACGCCCAACCATGGTTGGAGGCGAACCACGGTAAACGCCCAGCCAACGTTGGAGGCAAACCACGGTACACGCCCAACCATAGTTGGAGGCGAACCACGGTACACGCCCAACCATAGTTGGAGGCGAACCACGGTACACGCCCAACCATGGTTGGGGGCGAAACACGGTACACGCCCAAGCTTGGTTGGAGGTGAACCACGGTACATCTTTAGCTGTACGGTGTCCATAAATAATTTCTAAAGGAATTGTTCAACTGCCGAAATTATCACGCCTCTTATAACGCCTCTTTTTCGCCATTTTTTGTGGGACAAAATCGCCGAGACTCCTACTGGGCTTGTGTCAGCGACAACAAATGTTCCGTTCGTTTTGTCGAAGTATGCCATATATGGCGCAGTGGCGAGTGTGTTCTTTAGCTTCTCAAACGCTGTTTGATGTTTTTGAGTCCACTCAAACCGAGCGTCTTTTTTTGTCAGTTCACGCAGTGGAGTGGTCAGGGTTGCAAAATCTCAAATGTATTTACTAGAATAGTTAGGCATACGAAGAAGGCTTCTGGTTTCATGCGCATTAGTTGGCTGAGGTGCGTTTGGTAAATCAACGACTCTCTTAAGATCAGGACTACAAACAACATTGGAGATGTTTATATATATAATATATTATATATATATATATATATATATATATATATATATATATATATATTATATATATTATATATTATATATAAATATATATAAATATATATATATATATATATATATATATAATATATATATACATATATGTATATTTATATATATATATATATATATATATATATATTATATATTATATATATATATATATGTATATATATATATATATATATATATATATATATTTATATGTATATATATCTATATATATATATATATATATATATATATATATATATATATATATATATATGTATATATCTAATTGTATGTGTTTGGTTCTTTTGATTCGAGACTCTGTTCGTCACGCCGTCTTTTCAATCAAATTTAAGGTCTCGCAAAGCTCGCTTTCGTTTTTTCGATGAATTTTCGCTTATTATTATCTGTTCCTCTATTTCAAAATCAACCGTCTGCGAATTCACATGTTTCTGACATTGTTCTTTGCCTTGTATGGAATTGGTCTAACGTCTCGTTGTTTCCTTGCGTTGCCTGTCTGAATTGAAATACTTCGTACCTAATACCGTCGATTCTTTTGGGGATCGAAATATGTCTTGAATTTTTTGCTTCGCGACGTCGTAATCTGCGTCTGTTCCAGTCTTGTAAATCTCTCGAACTGTAGGTCCGGCTTGGTATAGTAACATACTTGGATACGTAATGTCACTTACAGTTAAATAGATGCATCTTAAAGTCCAAAATGCATCGCCCCTTGTTTTTTCCGCCAGGGAACTTATGTCGCTTCGGCGGGATCTGGTGAACTCATAAGAATTTGCATATATTTTGGGTTTGTTTCTTTAATAAAGTCGGATGTCCGGATTCAGTCGCTATTGCAACAACTGCTGCGATATCAGTTCGTTTTGTAAGACAAAACAAATAACTTTATGCGTGGATTTATAATGAGCCAGTAAGTTGCGTTAATATCATGTATTTCGTTTAATAGTTGAACCAATGCGACTAAATAATATATGACTTTAAACTATAAATATATGGAAAGCAATTAAATAGAAGTTATCTTAAAAAATAATGTTCGCCCAGACGCAGTTTACTTGAATCCTATACGGTTGATATCCCAGGAACGCAGGTAAAACATGTATTTAGTAACTTTTCTAATGGAATAATTATTGACACTACACATTATTTACATCATATAATATTTAGTAAACCTTGTCGCAGGGCATATGAAATACGATACTACAGCATAATGATTATATGAAACTAAAAATAACACGATATTTGACGGGACAGAGTACGATGCTTGTTACAATACAGACATTTATATTTTTATGATCGTGGAACTTCAACCTGGATAACGTTTTGCAGCGCTTATATACAGGTACTATTTAAACGCCTGGTTTTGAATTGCCAGATTATAAACAAATATATAATAGCAATGACATTTTTTCTTCTCATACTCTATGGTAGTGTATAATCATATATCTTGTCCTTGATATATTGTTGTTGACGACTAAAGTTGTTATGTTTTGTATGTATAATTTAGAAACGATAATAAGTTCATATTTAAATTCCCCTGCTTATTCAATAGCATTTGTTCAATATATTTTATTAAAACAATTTTTAAATGGTTCCAAAATTTTGACGCCTGTTCTGGCGTAACTCCGGCGTGGCGCGTGCACGTGCCAGTCTTCAAAGCTTCTCAACATAAACAATACAGTTCATATCCATTTAGATGCCTTGCGAACCTAAATGCTGCTCGATAGCCAAATTTAGAAGCACATCGTTCATTAAAAACTATAGAAGTTCAATTGTTCAAAAATGTAAATAAACCGCATAATACATTCACTTTGTCTTACACTTTGCGTTTGGAATTCGCGCTTATATAGTTATATCAAATCTTCAATCCTGTGCAAACTGCGACGTGTCAACGCAGAAATAGCAGCGATATTATTAAAATAGGACCAGAATATATATGTATTAAATATATTCTTACCCAAATTAAATCTAAATATAATCGAACAGCATCAAAAGAACCGTTTATTTGTTCCTCTTGGAGGAATTGCCGTATCATGCGAGCGAAATCGATTCGCGCATCGGAAAATTAGCCAAAGCTGTGCACCACAACTCTCAGTGGGATACAAGACTGCATGTGACGTAGATAATTATGGTCTGATACACATTTCAAATACTAGTATATTTCGCGCCAAAACACACTTGCGACGACCAAAAATAAAAAAAAAACCAAGGCGAATTTTCAACTCCGTCGCTCACGCCGGAGTAATAACTGCGTAGTTAA